>NC_083343.1:75568961-75873402 GCF_019175385.1 Lycium barbarum
TTGCTGGTTCATCTTCCCCTTTTATAGCCATGCGCCCTACGGGGCAGGGTATGCCGACACCAGCAGGCCGCAGTAGAGGTCGTGGCGGAGCTCCCGGATCTAGCGGTCCTTCGAACCGCTTATACGCTTTGGCCGGCCGACAGGACCAGGAGGTGTCACCAAACGTAATCACAGGTATACTACTTATCTTCCTCCGAAATATATATGCATTGATACACATATTTTTCCCCCTGGTTGCTAGTAGAATTGGGATAAAACCCGAATTGATAGAACTGTTTGAGGTAGCTATCCATACAGATAAAAAGTGAATGTTGAGAATTAAAAGGATAACTCGGTAGTTACATAATCAGAAAAATAAAAGACCCGAATCGATAGAGCTGTTCGAGGTAGCCATACATACTGATGAAAAGTGAATATTGAGAATTTAAAAGGGCAATACGGAAATTGTATGGTCAGCAAAGTAAAATGACCCTCTCTAGATCGGAGTGGGACCCATACGAGAACCTTTTGAAAGTTCTTAAGACCCTGACTTGCCTTAGATTACGTGATAAAGGTCGTGCGGGGTAGTGGATGCAATTATATAAGCATTAACGCATCGAAATGCATTACAGTTTCGAGGTTAAGCGTGCTAGGGCCAGAGCAATTTTGGGATGGGTGACCCCCTAGGAAGTATACTAAAATTTTCACAAATATAGATATAAAAGACAAATGGGAATTTGGGGTAACCTAAAGGAAATTAGAATATGTAGAGTGGATAGAAACCTTAAAGGGGTCGCGTAGGCTAAGGTAGAAAAAGGCCGGCGAAGAAGAAGAAAGCACAACGCAACTCTGGAATCAGAGTAAATTTGAATAGTGTTTGAAAATGTTTTGTAAGAGAAATGGTAGTAAATGTATAGGGGCGCATAGTATGTCTCCTTATGGCTGTATCGATTGATAGGTGAAACCTAGCAACCAGTGTTGCTTTCTATAAAAGGCACTAACTGAATGGAATTTAAGAGACAAAGCGAAAGATATGGTATAGAGGTTATGAAACAGATTGGTACTGATTTCACTACAGGTTAAGGTTGGAAGATTGTAATACAATAATATTTGGGAAGGAAAGACAGTGAGTAAACGGAAGGTAAGGAGATTAAAATGTCAGAAAAAGTGAAAGGTAAGAAACATGGCTGAGCAAAGCCTCCAAAAGACCAGACAGGCAAAGCATGAAACTATTTGCGTCGAAATTTAAGGGACAGGTCTGTAAAAGAACTAGAATGTGATAGCATAGGACAAAAAGAGAAACAAACTTGAGGAAGGTTAACGGCGAAAATAGGACAAGCATGTGGGAGTACGGAGGATATTTTAATATGATGGCAATAGCCGACTGATTACTTATCAAAGGAAGGACTAAGATAATAAGTTGACTCAGTCGACTAGAAAACCCATGACATGGAATAAGAATTCATGTGAGGACCGAGAGGTTCGAATATACAAAGAAAACAGGACGAAAGATAAGGAACGGGCATAAAGGAAAGGACAGCTTGGTCGAATCCTTTATTGCGGAAGTATATAATTACAAAAGGATAATTACGTAGCCATATTGGTATAGTTGTTTTGAACATAGAGAAGCCTTCCTGGAAGGTGACTTAAGAATGGAACCGAGTCGCGCGTATAAAAGAATACCTTGCGAACTTCAGAGCCGATGCTATAAACAACAAGAGGAGAGAGTTACTCCCTAAGAAATATTGAGGATATTGACAACTTGATCGAAGGGAAAAGAAAGTGGTTAGGAAGAAGGTAACTGGATAGAGGTACGCACCAAAAGGGTAATGACACTGTTGGACATAAAGGATAGTATAGGGAGGAAATATGGAGGACACCTGGAGAGGTCAACAAATATAAAAGAACAGTCCGAAACGACACCATATGAGGCTCTACATGCCAGAAAGTGCAAGTCACAGATCGGTTGGTTTGATACTGTCGGAACTAAGTTAATTAGCAGATATGATTCAGCGGGCAGTCGATAAAGTGAACCCACACGGGGACAGTATGTGATAGAAAGGAGATTCCCCCCCCCCCCCCCCCGAAGTGTTATAAGACCCCACAAGGCCAATTTAACATTCGAGGAGGGGGGGAGGATGTTATATCCCGCATTTTGTACATTCGGATAATTTAAGATAATTGCGGGAAGTTAAGAGCAAGGCTATAATTTTGATCTTGTTTGGTGCATAAGTTGTTCATAAAATTATTGATGCGGAAATATTGAGGAAGGCTAAGGGAAAATTGAAAATTTGGAAAATATTTTCATGAATTACAAAAATTAGCCATGGAATAATTGGGCTTGGAAAAACAAAAAAAAAAAAAGAAAAAAAGCCCAAGTGTGGCCGGCCAAGGCCCACTTGGGAATTTTAATCCAAGTCAAATAAAAAGGGATGACTACTATTATTGTCAACTTATTCAAGAACATTCAAGAGAAAAGAAACTTGAGAGCCAAGACCACTCCATTTTCGGCCAAGAGAGCCAAAAATTGAAGACCAAAAATCTTGGTCAAAAAAATATATTTTTCTAGTATTCCTACTAATTCAAAGACCATCTTTAACGTGGTATAATTGTTGAAGCAAGAAAACTACTCTTGGTGGCAAGTTCAAAATTCTAGTCAAGTGGAAAGTTCAGGAAAAAGGTAAGAATTCATATTCTTTTATATGTTATGGAAGGTTTATATATGTTGTAGTAAGTAGAATTGAATGAAAACCATGGAAATAATGTGTGTTGTGTGTGGCCGTGTGGGTGTGTGTGTTGAAAGGTGGCCCTGTGGTTGTTGAATGGTAGAGGAGGGGTGAGTTAATTTTATTTAATATGTTGGTTGTGTTGTTGTGGACTCTATGAGGCCAATGAAAGACTAATGGTTCAAGTTGGCATGGAAATTGGTTGTAGGTTGTTGTAGGAAATTATGTGATTTTAATATGGTTTTATGTAGTTGTGAGAATGAAGTTGCTAAAGTATGAATTGTTGTTGTAGATTATGAATTTGAAAGAAGAAAATGTGTTGTTGTAGCTTTTATTGCATTTGTAGAGTTTCGGGTGGAGCGGAGTTGGTGGGATCGTTTTGAATGTTGTGCGGGTTACTAATGTTAGAATATGTTTCAAATTGATTGTTGGTATTATAGAAATGATTGTTGGTATGGTTGTTGATAAATTTGGCCGAGTTAAATTCTCGGGGTTGTTGTATTTACAGGGGAAGTGCTGCCGAAATTTCTGTAAATAAAGTGTTGGATTATAATTGAACTCTTAAATGTTATGGCTAATGTTTGGTATGTATGAATATTGTTGTAGATCTTGCGAGGCCAGAGGCATAAGTTCGGATTAGCATAGAAAGCGGACAAGGTATGTAAGGCTTACCTTTCTTTCCTTTGGCATGATCTCTACGAAACGAGCAAATGACGTATATGTATGAATTCAAAGAAATTTTCCATTCTTAGAGCCACTAGGATGGCTCACATTCTTAAATTCCATAAGTTGTTTCATATGGTGTTGACGCGTACCTATGATGTCCGAAGTTTGTTTGATATGTTCTGAAGGGCACTCGAAGGACAATCGGTATGACTAAAGTTCTGATCTTCAAATGCTAGCACGTCCTATTACTCTATTGAGTCTTTGATATGTTTTGATGTGTACGTATGGTTCCAAATGCTCTACTTGAATTGGTCCATAACGATATCCGAAAAGTACTTGATATGATTGTTGCGTTGATTTCCCAAAAATGGCTACTGAAACGTTCGTAGAAGGTTCTGTACTTCAAACGCTCATTACTTTTTTATACTAAGTCGGATCGACCCGAAACTTGTTTCTGAGCCTTCAGGGGTCGGTGAGTATACTTGTCCATCGAGTTTTAGAATTGATTTATATACATATGGTTCTCACTACTCCGCTCGTGCGTGCTACTATTATATCGTCCACCGAGCCTTGGGCCAGTTATATCATTGTGTGCACTATGTTATACTTGCCACTAACATGTTATGTTATATATGGATCGGAGCCGACGCCTCGGCAACATGATATGTTCTGTTTTCTGTATATATATGAGCAAGATTTTTTTTTCAAAGGAAGTATTATTATGGAAATGTATATGTTATATATATGGACCGGGCTGCACGTTCCGCAGCAGTATAATATATGCATGGATCGGGCTGCACGTTTCGCAGTAGTATAATATATGTATGGATCGGGCTGCACGTTCCGCAGCAGTATAATATATGTGTGGATCGGGTTGCACGTTCCGCAGCAGTATAATATATTTATGGATCGGGCCGTACGTTCCTCGGCACTAATATGTTACATATATATGGATCGGGCCGTACGTTCCTCGGCATTAATATGTTATATATATATATGGATCGGGTCGTGCATTCCTCGGCATTAATATGTTATATATATATGGATCGGGCCGTACGTTCCTCGGCACTAATATGTTATATATGGATCGGGGTGCATGATCCTCGGCACTATCGCATTACATATCGATCGGTTATATGTATATGTATATGTATATGGTGGAACATGATGTCGGCACGTATGATCTGTGTTTGGAAAGTAAGTGTTTTGGTACTTTGGACGTTTTACTCATTATCGGTACTTTTCTGACATATGACATCGGTAAGCATGATTTACGTTCGGAAAATAAACACCTTGGTATTCTGACTAATGTACTTACTTTCTTTACTGTTTTTCCGGTTATGTTTCTGTTTTTTGTATTCCATGCCTTACATACTCAGTACATATTCCGTACAGACCCCCTTTCTTCGGGGACTGCGTTTCATGCCCGCAGGTACAGACGCGCACGTGAGCGGTCCGCCAGCTTAGGCCATCCATTCTGCTGTGTTGAAGTGCTCCCTCGTTCCGGAGCCCACACTTTTGGTACAGATCTTTCTGTTGTACATATTTATGTATATATGACTCTTATAGGGGTACGGCGGGGCCCTGTCCCGTCATATGGTTCTGTTATGTTTGTTAGAGGCCTATAGACATATATGTGGGTCGTGGGTCATTATTGTTCGTTTATGTCTGCGATTTGTGTCTTAAGCGGTCCCGTTTGCTGTGATGGCCGAAACGGCCCATATGTGTGTGTATGGATGTATATATTTAGGCGATGTGTTTTCCGCCAGCCTTGCCGGCTTCTGTATGATATTCTGCTATATATGACCGCTTAAGACGACATCTGATTTCAGCATCTGTATAACTTACTGTATGCTGAACACGGATAAGTCCTTGATATATCCATTTGGTAAGTGAGTGTGTGTGGGTGTCCAGCTCGGGCACTAGTCACGGCCCACGGGGTTGGGTCGTGACAATAATCATAGGAAAACTATTTCATTTGGAAACATAATTACCTTTACATACATAAGCCCTTCGGTTATCAAAATAATATACATACAATAATAACATCGTGAGACCATGCTACCCACACATACGTATCTACGAGCCTCTACTAGAAAACTAGACATATGGACGGGACAGGACCTCGTCGTGCCCAAAACATATATGTACACTAAACAGTAAATCAATGGCACCTCCGAAATAATGGAGTGCTCTCAAAAGTCTGCTTATCGGCTTATATAAATTTGGGTCGCCTCCTTGTCTACCTGTGGGCATGAACACAGCATCCAAAGAAAACGGACGTCAGTACGGATATTGAACTGAGTATGTAAGGCATGAATGAAATGAACATAATAGAGAAGTCATAAGACATAAGATGTAGATATAACCTGCGTAACGTTTAAAGGTGGATACCATTCATGCCTATATCATATATATAATCATAATACATGTATCATCATAGTGCATACATCATCGTATCATATATATGTATCTTATTACCGTATCTGCGCATACACATTAAACATTATCCGTATTCGGCCACGTAGTGGCTTGACAATATCACATACATGTCCTTCGGGCTTTTCATACATTTGAATACATAGTAGTATCATACCCGACCATATAGGTTCGGTGTCTTACATACCCAGCTACAATAAAGCTTGGTGTTATGCGTACCTGGCCCTACTAAGGCTCAGTGTTGTCCGTACCTAGCCCTACCAAGGCTCAGTGGTATTCGTACCTGGCCCTACCAAGGCTCAGTGGTATCCGTACCCAACAGCAGTGGTGCGCGCATATTATATATATATATATATATATATATATGTGTGTGTGTGTGTGTGTGTGTGTGTGTATTCTACCCGGCCATATAAGCTCGGGATTTCATAATAGCCATACATAGGCACATATGCATAAAAGCCCATAAACATCTTTAGCGTCATCACTATTTTCATCGTCATCACTATCATTATCATGTACTCGTCATATAGTCAACATAAACTTAACATTATCATTAAACATACATGTCGTACGCTTATCATAACTTTCCATAGAGCATGTATTTGAATTTAAAGACTGTCACGACCCGACTCGGGGCCGCGACGAGCACCCGGTGCTAGCCCACCCGAGCACCCTCTTAGCTTACTCTTATACTTACATCTAGGTGAGCCACATAATTATACATACATTTCCATTCATTCGTCAACGAGTCCCAATTGGACAACAGTACATTTATATCACCATAGGCATCTATGCCACATCAATGTACATGGGCCGACGTGGACGACAAAATGATACACAAAACATAGGCCGACAAGGCTGGACATGTCTAACCATATACACATGACTACGAGCCTCTAGGAAGAGTATAACACATCACATGAGCGGGACAGGACCCCGCTATGCCCATAATTATATACACAAAAGAATAAGTACCCAAAAGCTATGGCTCCGAAGGAAATGGAGCTCCGCTATGTAATCTCTGATTAAGCAGCTATGGATCAAGTGTGTCTCCTGTGCACCTGCGGGCATGACGCAGCGTCCACAAACAAAAGGACGTCAGTACGAAGAATGTACTGAGTATGTAAAGCATGATCAACATCAATATAGAAGCATCATAGACAATTTATGAAGTGGCATAGGAGGGAAGACAATAATATCATCATCATGGCACTTACCTGCCTTTCATAGGAACTTTCTATTTCTCGTGTGTATTTCATAATAGTGCTCGTATTCGTATACATGCCCCTATTCGCATTCATATACATAGTCTTTTCACATTCATATTCATATTATATACATAGCGTACCCGACCATAAGGTTCAGTGTTTCATACATACTTGGCCAACCAAGGCTCAATGTTATTTCTACCTGGCCGTACCAAGGCTTTAGGGTTATCCGTACCATCTGCAGATGTGTGCGCGCGTTACGTAATCATATACATACATATATATATACATTCATATACATATATTCTACTCGGGATTATAAGCTCGGGGTGTCATTATAGCCCTTCATAGGCACATGTGAATACAATAGCCCGTAGGCACCTTTAGCATCATTATTATTATCATCATCATCACTAACATCATCGTTTTCGCTACATCTCTATCATATGCTTACTCGTCAAATGGGGTGCGTAGTACATTCGTAGCACGTATCGAGGATCGCGAGCTTATGGGCTCGGAGTGTTAATCATTTGAATACAACATACTCATATAGAGGGTTCAAGAGTTTGGCCAAGGAACCATGCCTTATGAAAGAAGGGTTAGCCTTACATACCTTTTCGTCGGACTATTCTACACTTGCATGCTTCCTTCCAATGCTAGCGTCTATACCTTCATTAATATCATAACAATGGCCATTAGTCATTCACGTTATCCACATTATTTAGACTCCTAAATTTTCCTCTAATTCACCCATATTCATGGTCATAACATCCAACTTCGTCCATTCGTCTAAAGTGTCTAGTTCATGATCTTAGTACCATTTATAATTCATTCATATCACAACACAACAACATTCATGATTCAATTCAAACTATTCCTCAAAATGCCACTATTCATCATTCATGACCTATTTGACCATATTTTCTACAATCCATGTATTTCAACTCTTCAATACCTTAAACAACATGTAAAAATCATGAATCTTACCTTAGAAGTTGAAGGAACAAGCTTTGGTTAATAATACTCCACTTTGAGCAAAACCCTAGTTTTTCTCCATTTGCATTTCTTGACTTGAATGGTATTTATTGGCTTGCTTACACTTGCTTCACTTGTTTATGTTGTTGGAGACTTATAATCCTTGAAAACATATGAAATAAATGTAGAGAGATGATTCTAGAGAGAAGTGGTGTAATGTAGAAATGAAATAAAACAAGTCTTGGTCCTCATATTTAATGAATTGAAATTCTGTGCTAGGGTGTACAGTGGTCGTCCATGGAGGTTTACGGTCCGTATTCCAATTTATGGACCGTCCCTCGTGGTCGTCTTTAACCTTAAGAAGAACCAGAAACTTTGGCTGCATGCATGGTGATTTACGACCATGGTTTACGGGCTGTAAATCACTTTACGGTCCGTCCACCAGGTCTTATTTTACCACTTCTCAGTTGGGCAGAAAGTTGAAACCTTGCATGGCAATTTACGACTGCCAGTTTACGGACCGTATTCCATTTTACGGTCTGTATTTTGCACTTTACGACCACTGGGCAGTTTTGCCAACTTTCAACTTTTCACATTTCTCGACTTTTCATTCTAATCATTCTCGTCCATATACGCATATTGCTCATGAAACACTATACACTCGCACTCCTCGCACACATCACTAGTTCGTTTACTTGCGTACCAACGGGAAATTTTCCGAGGTGCAACATTCTTCCCCCCTTAGGAACATTCGTCCTCGAATGTTAAAGTCTCGGGGAATTCTACAAAAATTTCGCCAGAGTTCCCCTTATAATATGGCGCTACCATCCTGCCACAACAACCCATAATATCGATGCCACACAGGGCCACAACGTAACAACATAAAAAATTTTGGCCACACATGACCCAAAAGCATAAAAGGAAATATACATACCTTATGATCTTGACGTCTCATCTTGGGCTTCTTCCATGGGCTGAAGTAAATGTGGGTATTTAGATCGCATACTTTCTTCTGCTTCCCATGTCATCTCCTCTAGATTGCTATTCCTCCACAGAACTTTAATTGAGGCCACTTCCTTATTCCTAAGCCTCCGTACTTGCCTATCTAATATAGCAATGGGTACCTCTTCATAAGTCAATTTCTCTGTCACTTGCACATCATTGACTGGGACGATCCTGGTGGGATCTCCAACACATTTTCGAAGCATCGAGACATGAAATACTGGATGGACTGGCTCCAATTCCGGAGGTAGATCTAACTCATAGGCCACTTTGCCTATTTTGTGCACAATCTCATATGGTCCAATATACTGGGGACTAAGCTTCCCCTTTTTGACAAATCTCATAACGCCTTTCATTGGCGACACTTTCAATAATACCCAATCCTTAACTTGGAACTCTAAGTCCCTTCGAGCCGCTAACAACCGATTTTGTATGAGCTTGACTTTCTCTATAGCTTGCTGGACCAAATCTGGCCCTATCAACTTGGCCTCTCCAGTTTCAAACCACCCAATTGGGGATCTACACTTTCGCCCATATAAAGCCTCATACGGTGCCATTTGAATGCTAGAATGATAACTGTTATTGTAAGCAAACTCAATGAGTGGCAAATGGTCATCCCAATTTCCTCCAAGGTCTATCATACATGCTCGTAACATATCCTCGAGAGTCTGAATAGTGCGTTCAGCTTGCCCGTCGGTCTGTGGGTGAAATGCCGTGCTTAAGCGCACTTGGGTCCCTAGACCCTCTTGGAACGATCTCCAAAACTTAGCTATTAACTGGGTCCCTCTATCGGAGATAATATATACTGGAACGGCATGGAGTTTCACTATCTCTTTAAGATAAAGCTTCGCATAATCTTCTGCCACATAGGTCGTCCTGACCGTTAAGAAATGAGCTGACTTTGTGAGTCTATCCACAATCACCCATATGGAATCATACTTACGTCGAGAACAGGGTAACCCTATAATGAAATCCATATTAATCACTTTCCACTTCCAAGTTGGGATTTCTATAGCTTGCAATAATCCACCCGGCTTTTGGTGTTCAATCTTCAGTTGTTGGCAATTAGGACACTGAGCTACGAATTCCGCTATATCTTTCTTCATTCAATTCCACAAATATATAGACTTAAGATCATGATACATTTTCGTCACTCCGGGGTGTACGGAGTAACGGGAACAATGAGCTTCCCTCAATATTTGGTGACGTAGGCCTACCACATCGGGAGCACATAACCTGCCTCGACATCGAAGAACTCCGTCTCCCGAAATATCAAATGATGACTCCTCCTTCTGAGGGAATGTATCTCTGTACTGCATTAGCATGGGATCCTCATGTTGTCGCTCTTTTACTTCCGCTACTAGCGATGAAACTGCTGAATTCTGAATAGTAGCTCCGCTGCTACCTGAGTCCACTACTCGGACTCCTAGGCTCGCTAACTGTTGAAGCTCACGGGCCATCTCTTTCTTTTCTGGTCGTACATCGCTTAGACTTCCCATGGATCTGCGGGTAAGAGCGTCAGCCACAACGTTAGCCTTTTCGGGGTGATACAAGATATCTACGTCATTGCCGAAATTCAACTCTTTCTGCTTGAAGATATACTGAAGGCTCTTATGATCTATATAAACATCCACATGGACACCATATAAATAATGTCGCCATATCTTTAATGCATGGACCACTGCGGCTAATTCTAAATCATGGGTCGGGTAATTCTGTTCATGTTTCCGCAATTGCCTAGAAGCGTACGCAATCACCTTACCGTGTTGCATCAGTACACAACCTAGCCCGACGCCTGAAGCATCGCAATAAACAACATACCCTTCCAATCCTTCTAGGAGTGTCACGACTGGGGCAGAAGTCAATCTATCTTTCAACTCTTGGACGCTACGCTCACAGGCATCTGTCCATTGAAAATTAGCTGACTTCTGAGTCAACTTTGTGAGCGGTGCAGAAATAGAAGAGAAACTTTCATCAAATCTTCTGTAATAACCTGCTAAGCCAAAAAGCTACGAACCTCAGTAGGAGTCGTGGGCCTTGGCCAAGTCTTCACGGCCTCAATGTTTTGGCTATCCACCCGAATGCCATCAGCTGCAACAATATGGCCCAGAAATGATACTGAGTTCAACCAAAACTCACACTTGGAGAATTTTGCAAACAACTCTCGAGCTCGCAGAACTCCAAGGACTATACGCAGATGCTCCGCATGATCTGTCTCGGATCTAGAATACACCAGGATATCGTCGATGAATATAATCACGAATAGATCCAGAAAAGGTCTGCCAGTGCATTAGTTAACCCAAACGACGTTACTCGGAACTCGAAATGGCCATATCTTGTTCTGAAAGCTGTCTTAGGGATATCTTTCTCCCTAACTCTTACTTGGTGGTACCCGGACCTCAAATCAATCTTTGAAAACCATTTGGCACCTTGTAATTGATCAAATAGATCATCGATCCTCGGAAGAGGATACTTGTTTTTAATCGTCACTTTATTCAATTGTTGATAATCAATGCACATTCTCAAGGAGCCATCCTTTTTTCGGACGAACAATACGGGTGCTCCCCACGGGGATGAACTAGGACTAATGAATCCTTTATCAAGCAAGTCCCTCAATTGCTCCTTCAACTCTTTCAATTCCGCGGGTGCCATTCTATATGGGGGAATAGATATAGGTGTGGTGCCTGGCAACACATCAAGGAAAAATCAATTTCCCGTTCGGGAGGAAGGCCTGGAAGCTCTTCCGGGAACACATCCGGAAATTCGTTCACAACTGCAACTGACTTTAGAGTCGGCGACTCAGCTTCTACATCTTTAACTCGTACTAGATGATAAATTCACCCTTTTGTGATCATTTTCCTTGCCTTTAGATAGGAAATAAACCTACCTTTTGGTGATGCCGCATTCCCTTTCCATTCTAAGACTGGTTCTCTCAGAAACTGGAAACGAACCATCTTCATTCGGCAATCAACATTGGCATAACAAGAAGCCAACCAATCCATGCCCATAATAACGTCAAAATCTACCATTTCTAGCTCATGCAAATCAATCATGGTACGACGATCACAAATCACAATCACACAATTCCTATATACTCGGCTAGTTATTACCGATTCACCCACGGGTGTAGACACCTCATAAGGTTTGATAGACTCCGGCTCAATTATAAATCGACCCGCAATATATGGAGTAACATATGATAATGTGGAGCCCGGATCAATCAAAGCATATACATCATGAGAGAATATCGATAATATACCTGTGACCACATCAGGAGAAGACTCAAGATCTTGGCGTCCAACCAAAGCATAAATACGGTGCTGAGGACCGCTAGTACTGGGAGCTCTGCCTCTACCTCTACCATGGCCGACTGGCGGATGTGCACCTGGCCCCGTAGGGCGTACAGATGCTGATGATCCGACTGCCGACCCTGATGGCTGGGTCCTACCTCTACCCTGTACTGAGGGGTAATCAAGCATGATATAGCCTGGTTGACCACATGAATAGCAACCATCTGAGCTCAATCGGCATCGACCCCAATGCAACTTCCCACACTGGGAACATCGTGGTACAGGTGGCCTTGACTGGCCTGAATCATCTCTGAACTGAGGTCCTGAATAACTGGGACTCGACCCTGAACGAGCAGATCTATCGAGGCTCTGGCCTGGTAACCGAGGAGATACACTGGTCATAGAATAGCCTGAATGTCTAGGGAACTGCTGCCTGTGTCCGCCTCCAAACTCGCTTGTCGGACCCGAAGATCTAGCTCTCTTGCTATGTCCCCGATCTTGCTCACGCTCACTCCTCCGCTGTTGTAGGCTTTCTTCTAAGTTCTGAGCATGTGCCTGAATGCGTGCAATATCCATACCGTCCTGAAGGGACGCAGTCAAGCATTTATCCATCAAGTGTGGCCCTAGGCCCTTTACGAATCGGTATCCCTGTCTCCCATATCTGCCACCATGGCCGAAGCATACCTAGCCAAGGAGTTAAAGCGGAGGCTATACTCTAGGGAACTCATACTACCTTGCCTCAAATTTAAGAATTTATCGGCCCTTGCTCGCCGAACTTCTGGAGGCATATAGTGACGGAGAAAAGCATCAACAAACTCTTGCCATACCGGGGGAGGTGCCTTGGCCCCCCGTGAAGCCATCCACACCGTATACCACTGGATCGAGACATCTGTCAATCTATATGACGCTAGCTCTACCGACTCGGTGTCTAAAGCATGTATCAACCGGAGCGTCCTTAGCATACCATCAATAAAGTCCTGGGGATCCTCCTCCGGCTTTGACCCAAAGAATTCCGGGGGGTTCAAAGTAATGAAATCACGGGCCCTTGCACTAACAGCCCTATCACCATACCCAGAACCTTGCCTCCGAGCCTGGGCCGCAACCAACTGGGTCAACAAATTAATGGCCTCTTTCACATCTTGGCCAGAAGCATTCGGTGGAGGAGCTGGAGGTGCTGGAGCTGGGGCTGAGGCTCCCTCACGCTCCTCAGTAATAGGCACTGTCTGGGAGGACTGAGATTGAGCCGCACTCTGGGACTCACTTTCCTCTACTACCGGTGGCGGTGCTTTCTTAGCCCACTTTTCTGCCACCGTCTTGCCCTTTTGGGCTGCCGTAGCCTTTCCCTTTTTAGGCATCTCTGAAATACACAACACACGATTTAGGAGCAAGAATAGCCTACATCATAGCTCTATCGCACGATTCTTATGAAGAAAGAAGGTCATTTATTCCTAAAATGTCCGCAGCTTCTTGTTTATAAGTGTGGCGCGCAACACACCCATAACCAAGACTCTACTAGACACGGCTCGTAGACACGCCCTAGGACTGAACTGCTTTGATACCACTTTTGTAATGACCCGACTCGGGGCCGCGACGAGCACCCGGTGCTAGCCCACCCGAGCACCCTCTTAGCTTACTCTTATACTTAAATCTAGGTGAGCTACATAATTATACATACATTTCCATTCATTCGTCGACGAGTCCCAATTGGACAACAGTACATTTATATCACCATAGGCATCTATGCCACATCAATGTACATAGGCCAACGTGGACGACAAAATGATACGCAAAACATAGGCCGATAAGGCCGGACATGTCTAACCGTATACACATGATTACGAGCCTCTAGGAAGAGTATAACACATCACATGAGCGGGACAGGACCCCGTTATGCCCATAATTATATACACAAAAGAATAAGTACCGAAAAGCTATGCCTCCGAAGGAAATGGAGCTCCGCTATGTAATCTCTGAATAAGCAGCTATGGATCAAGTCTGTCTCCCTGTGCACCTGCGGGCATGACGCAGCGTCCACAAACAAAAGGACGTCAGTACGAAGAATGTACTGAGTATGTAAAGCATGATCAACATCAATATAGAAGCATCATAGACAATTTATGAAGTGGCATAGGAGGGAAGACAATAATATCATCATCATGGCACTTACCTGCCTTTCATAGGAACTTTTCATTTCTCGTGCGTATTTCATAATAGTGCTCGTATTCGTATACATGCCCCTATTCGCATTCATATACATAGTCATTTCACATTCATATTCATATTATATACATAGCCATACATTTATATACATACATAGCGTACCCGACCATAAGGTTCGGTGTTTCATACATACTTGGCCAACCAAGTCTCAATGTTATTTCTACCTGGCCCTACCAAGGCTTCAAGGTTTTCTGTACCATCTGCAGATGTGTGCGCGCATTACGTAATCATATACATACATAAATATATACATTCATATACATATATTCTACCCGGCATTAGAAGCTCGGGGTGTCATTATAGCCCTTCATAGGCACATGTGAATACAATAGCCCGTAGGCACCTTTAGCATCATTATTATTATCATCGTCATTTTCGCTACATCTCTATCTTATGCTTACTCGTCAAATGGGGTGCGTAGTACATTCGTAGCACGTATCGAGGATCGCGAGCTTATGGGCTCGGAGTGTTAATCATTTGAATACAACATACTCATATAGAGGGTTCAAGAGTTTGGCCAAGGAACCATGCCTTATGAAAGAAGGGTTAGCCTTACATACCTTTTCGTCAGACTATTCTACACTTTCACGCTTCCTTCCAATGCTAGCATTTATACCTTCATTAATATCATAACAATGGCCATTAGTCATTCACGTTATCCACATTATTTAGATTCCTTAATTTGCCTCTAATTCACCCATATTCATGGTCATAACATCCAACTTCGTCCATTCGTCTAAAGTGTCTAGTTCATGATCTTAGTACCATTTATAATTCATTCATATCACAACACAACAACATTCATGATTCAATTCAAACTATTCCTCAAAATGCCACTATTCATCATTCATGACCTACTTGACCATATTTTCTACAATCCATGTATTTAAACTCTTCAATACCTTAAACATCATGTAAAAATCATGAATCTTACCTTAGAAGTTGAAGGAACAAGCTTTGGTTAATAATACTCCACTTTGAGCAAAACCCTAGTTTGTCTCCATTTGCATTTATTGACTTGAATGGTATTTAATGGCTTGCTTACACTTGCTTCACTTGTTTATGTTGTTGATGACTTATAATCCTTGTAAACTTATGAAATAAATGTAGAGAGATGATTCTAGAGAGAAGTGGTGTAATGTAGAAATTAAATAAAACAAGTCTTGGTCCTCATATTTAATGAATTAAAATTCTGTGTTGGGGTGTACAGTGGTCGTCCATGGAGGCTTACGGTCCGTATTCCAGTTGACGGACCGTCCCTCGTGGTCGTCTTTAACCTTAAGCAGAACCAGAAACTTTGGCTGCATGCATGGTGATTTACGACCATGGTTTACGGGCTGTAAATCACTTTACGGTCCGTCCACCAGGTCGTATTTTAACACTTCTCAGCTGGGCAGAAAGTTGAAACCTTGCATGGCAATTTACGACTGCCAGTTTACGGACCGTATTCCATTTTACGGTCCGTATTTTGCACTTTACGACCACTGGGCAGTTTTGCCAACTTTCAACTTTTCACATTTCTCAACTTTTCATTCTAATCATTCTCGTCCATATACGCACATTGCTCATGAAACACAATACACTCACACTCCTCGCACACATCACTAGTTCGTTTACTTGCGTACCAACGGGGAATTTTCCGAGGTGCAACAAAGACAATCTATGAAAATCATATCATATTCGTAGCATGCACTTCATTAAAATATCGTATGATCGGCTTTATAATCTCTAAACTTAGGCTCATCATTGCCATTATCGTATCTGTGGCATATCTCGTACCTTTATCTCATGTGAAATCCTCTATGAACATAGACGCATAATCCTTCGGAACATTGGTCATAGGACACGTGTTAGAGCTTATAGACAATCTATAACAATATCGGGGTGACATAAGGTCGAGAACCCCAAATTACATTATGGAGTGATCATATGCATTATATCTCACCTTGAAGGAACTAACATCTTTAAGGTGAGTGTACACCATGAACAACATCAAAGGATCGTAAATAGGATCATCGACTTCATAGGCATCATATATTGTCTTAGAATCTCTAGGCTTAAACTTATCATAATTATTACCATGCTCGTAACATATCTCTTTTCTTTATCTTGTATGAAGCTCTTTATAGTCGTAGACTTATAATTTCTTATACGTAGGAAAATCATGGAAATATAGGAGAATTCATACCATAGGAATCATGCCTTAGAAAGAAGGGACTAGCCTTATATACCTCTTTCGTTTAACAATTCCATCGCTTGATTGTTCTCCTTCAATGCTCACGTTTCTACCTTCAAAAGAATTCGCATTAACATTAGCTAATCGATTATATGAATGTGCTTACTAAAGCTAGATAAAATTGGGCGTCATTTCCTTTGTTTCTACTAATTTGTCCATATCATATATCAACTCCCAAACGTTAATAATAACATTCATAATATCGCCATCAATAACTTTCGTCAAATTCATCATTACCAAATCCCTACAATTTCTTCTCAAGGTCGTTCATAATCATGACCATAATACAACATTACATTTATTCTCACCTAATATTTCTCTCATGCTCTTAACATCATTCATAACGTAATTAAAATCGTAATATATCAGGAATCATGATTCATATTAATCTACTACTCGCAATTGCCACTAATCTCATATTTCGTAATCCATTTTCCATCTTCTTCCATAAATCAAGTATTTCAACCCCCCAATACTTTAAACAACATGGAATGATCATAAAACTTACCTTTGATAGTATTAGAATGATCTTGTGGTGGAAACACTTCACTTGAGCAAAACCCTAGTTCCACTTACGAAGAGATTTCTTTTCTTGATGAACCCTAGTGAGTTTCTGGCACTTGATTCTCTTGGATTTATGATATGAACCTTTGATTTGTCTTGGATTTGTGTTGATGAAATATTTAGAACCCTCTAGAACTCTTGAGAGAGATGAAGAAGTGGCAAGAATGAGAAAATAAAAGTGGGAACATGTATTTATACTTGCAAATTGATCAGTCCGTCGGGCATTATACAGACTACTTATACGGTCCGTATAACATTGTACGGTCCGTATAAGTGTCCATGGTTCACCACCATGGAAGGCATTCTTCCTGTTGGGTTATACGGACCCTTATACGGTCAGTATAAAATTCCACGGTCCGTGTAAGGTGGTCGTGTAACTCACAGCTTTTCCGGATTTGTCCTCGTCGTTTCATTTGATCTCCAATCCTTATGGAACCTCCTTGACACTTGTTTAACACTTCATTACAAATCTAATGGACATTATAACTCTTGTCCAAAATATCATTAAGCCATCATTAATTCGATACTTATAATTCTCTTTGAAGGTATAATCGTGATATCGAAGGAGAACAAGTGAACGATAGCTTAGTTAAACGTCAAAGGTATGTGAGGCTAGTACCTTCTTTCTAATGGCATGAATCTTCTAGCATGAATTTCCTTCATCTTCATGAGTGCCTATATTCCGGAAAGCAAAAAGTCTATATCTATGAATGGTAACATAAGATAAGAAATATGATATGATGATCCAAAAATGGCATGATGATATTTATTGCTCACACTCACCTTCTACGTCAGTTCCTTCAAGGTGAGGCAGGATGTCGATAATTGCTCCATAATGAAATTAGGGGAAATCACGACCTTACGTCACCCAGATAAAGTAAAGTTGTTTATAAACCTTATGGATGTATTAAGATAAGTATGTTACAGTAAGCATATTATGATGAGTATGTATGATGATGATATAACACCGCGCCTAGTTGGCCGGGCAGTCACCGCTAAGGCGGGCAGCTATACGATACACCATGGAAAAATGGCATGGGCAGACACCACTAGTGGGCGGCATGAGATGATACCCCGGACGCGGGAGGCCTGGACGCAGGCTAATGTTATGATTATCACACTGATCCGATATGGACGGGCAGCTTATACATTACTACACCGAACCTATATGAGCGGGCACCTTATACATTATGCATACATGATATGATGACGAGTATGAGTAATACAGCATGGCTTAATTCTTTTATACATGATAGTTAGATATAGATGTTCCATATTGATATTTCCTTTATGTCATTTCTCTATTTCATTGTTTATACCTCTCATACTCAGTACAATATTCGTACTGACGTCCATTTTCTTTGGATGCTGTGATCATGCCCATAGGTAGACAGGGAGGAGAGCTCGTCACAGACCAGCAGTAGCCGTCAGCTGATTGAAAGCACTCCTTTGTTCGGAGGTGCTTATGACAATTCTTTTGTGTATATTCATGTATATGTATTTTTAGGCATGGCGGTGTCTTGTCCCGTCCTTATGCTTAGCACTCCAGTAGAGGCTCGTAGATGCACAGTGTGGGTTAGATGGTCTCACGAGATGCTATTATATGTATATATTATTTTTATGGCCGAGAGGCAAATGTATTTAAAAAGTATTTATGTTTCCATATAAAAATATAATTTTCCTACAATTTGAGTATAAAGCTGATAAAAGACTACTAAATGAGCAAGATGAGTAGTAGCACGAGTGGTGCTCGGTGGCTAGGCCCGGGTACCCGTCACGGCCCCTAGCCGGGTCGTGACATTCACGACCTTACCTCACCCCGACATAGTGTGGTTGCCCTTAAAGCTTAACGTATGCTCTTAATGCTAATATATGATATGTCTATGAGACGATTAACAATGCTAGTTTGTAATACGATGATGATATGTATAAGATACCAAGAAATGATAAGATGATGCTATGTTATGAGATGTGTAATAGTGCCATGTTATGATTGATTCTGTGATGATAAGATTTCACCGTGCCTATTTGGCCGGGCATGTCATCGCGAATGCGGGCTGCGTATGATTCCACCGTGCCTATATGGCCAGGCATGTCACCGCTAATGCGGATTGCTATGTTTACACCGAGCCTAGAGGGCCGGGCATGATCACCACTAGTGGACGGCATTTGAGGATTATCCGGATGCGGGTAATGATGCGGAGTTCGATGTGACGATTAACGTGATGAAGTATGTGATGATATATGTGAAGATGAATGTGATGATATATGGGATATGACAAAACATATACTATGATGATGTAAAATATGATATATGTAAAAAGTATGTTGCTTATAGCACTCAAGCAGGTTATATCTTTTCTTATGATTCATGATGCTTCTATGACATTGTTCATTTCATTCCTGCCTTACATACTCAGTACAATGTTCGTACTGACGTCCGTTTTCTTTGGACTCTGTGTTCATGCCCATAGGTAGACAGGGAGGAGATCTTGCTCCGGACTCTTAGAGCCGTTAGCTGACTGAAAGCACTCCCTTGTTCCGGAGGTGCTTATGATGAATCTTTTGTGTACAGTTGTATGTGTAATCCAATAGAGGCTCGTAGATACTCAATGTGGGTTATGTGGTTTCCCGACGTGGATATTGTGTAAATATATTGATATATGTTATTGTATAAAAGCATTATGTTTTGTAATGAAAAGCAGTTTCATTGTAAAATGAGCATGAAATCGATAAATGATTGTTGAATAAGTCTAAGAAGTGATGGTACGAGCGGTGCTCGGTGGTTAGCCCCGGGTACCCGCCGCGGCCCCTAGCTGGGTCGTGACAGAAGTGGTATAAGAGCAGTTCGTCCTAGGAAGTGTCTACGAGCCGTGTCTAGTAGAGTCTTGTTTATGGTGTGTTGCGCGCCACATCAATAAAAAAGAGGCTACGGGGCATTTAGGAAAATGACCATCTTTCTTCTTATGAGATCGTGAAATAGAGCCGTGTATAAGATTTTATCCTCCCTAATAGTGTGTTGTGATTTCGGAATGTCGCCCAAGGGAAAAGCTATAGCCGCCCAGAAGAGCAAGTCTACGACAAAGAGGCGGGTAGAAAGAGAGCTTCCGGTGAATATTGGAGAAGGCGAGTCACAAAATGAGACTCCTTCTAGCACTTCCTCTACCCCGACTAATGTGGAAGAGCAAGGAGGAGCTCCAACTCCAATTCCTCCGCTAGTTGCTTCGGGTCAACAAATGACCGAGGCCATTCAGTTATTGATACAGTTGGTTGCCGCCCAGGCACAGCGGCAAAATGCGGGCCCGAGTGATCGATCAGCCAGTACTAGAGCCTGTGACTTCATGACTTTAAACCCTCCAGAGTTCTTTGGGTCAAAGCCGGATGAGGATCCGCAAGGCTTTATCGATGAGATGTTGAGGACTTTAAAGATTATTCATGCCTCCGAGACTAAATCCGTGGAGTTGGCCTCTTATAGACTCCGGGATGTGGCAGTCCTGTGGTATAATAATTGGGTATTATCATGAGGAGGGAATGCGCCTCCACACATAGGGCAAGAATTTGTGGATACTTTTATTCGTCACTATTTACCACCCAAGATTCGCCGAGCTAGGGCGGATAGATTTCTCAATTTGAAGCAAGGAATTATGATTGCTCGGGAGTATAGTATGCAATTTAATTCTTTGGCCAGGCACGCCCCGGCTATGGTGGCTGACATAGGAGATCGTGTTCACAGATTTGTGAGTGGTTTGGGACCACATTTATTCAAAGATTGTTTGACAGCTTCATTACAAGATGGGATGGACATTTCCCGTTTACAGGCCAATGCCCAGAACTTAGAGGGGCGATAGCAACCATTGAGGAGTAATCGTGATATGGACAGGAGGCAAATTAAGAGGGCTAGATTTATGGGAGCGAGCAACGAGTACAGAAGGGGATCGAGGAAGAATTATTCTAGGCAGTCAGGCCAGACGGCGACTAGCGCACCTCCCAGATTTCCAGATAGATGATTTGACCGCTCCTTTCGCTCGGGACAGGGTCAGAGCTCGAGGGATTCAGGCTCTCAGTTTGAGGGTGATTATAGTCAAGGGAGACCCCCAGTTCCACGATGTAGTCGGTGCCGCAAATTACACTCACGGCCATGTCGCCAGGACACATATTTTGTTATGTTTGTGGGCATACTGGGCAAATGATGCGAGATTGTCCCTCACGGTATGGTAGAGGTGGTGTTCAACCCACAGGCTCAGCAGCTGGTTCCTCGTCAGCGCTCCCGGTAGGGCAGGCTCCCCAGATGTCAGCAGGTCGAGGTAGAGGCAGAGGGGCAGCATCTACTTAAGGTGCCACCCAGCCCCGCGTATATGCTTTAGCCGGACGATAGGATCTCGAGTCCTCCCCGGATGTGGTTACAGGTATATTGTCTATATTCTTCCGTGATGTGTATGCATTGATGGATCCCGATTCTACATTCTCTTATATTACTCTATATGTTGCTGGTTGTATTGGGGTAAAACCCTAGTCAATTAAACCTTTTGAGGTACTCACTCCGGTTGGTGATCCCGTGATAGCAAGGCAAGTGTACAAAAATTGTGTCATTATGATATGTGATCGTCAGACCGAAGCTAATTTGATTGAGCCGAAAATGATAGCTTTCGATGTAATCATGGGTATGGATTGGTTGGCCTCGTGTTATGCAAATGTTGATTCCCGTACAAAAGTGGTTCGATTTCAATTCCCGGGAGAGCCCGTACTTGAATGGAAGGGTAACACGGCATCCCCAAAAGGTCAGTTTATTTCCTACCTTAAGGCGAGGAAGATGATAGCGAAAGGCTATATTTATTATCTAGTTCGGGTGCATGACACAGAAGCAAAGTCGCCAACATTTCAATCTGTTCCGGTGGTGAATAAATTCCCAGATGTATTTCCTGACGAGCTTCCAGGTCTTCCTCCAGAAAGAGAAATTGATTTTGCTATTGACGTGTTGCCGGACACCAAGCCTATTTCTATTCCTCCTTATCGAATGGCTCCGGCGAAATTGAAAGAGCTAAAGGCACAGTTGAAAGACTTGCTTGACAAGGGGTTTATCAGACCCAGGTCCTCACCGTGGGGAGCACCCGTCTTGTTCGTGAGAAAGAAATACGGATCCCTACGAATGTGCATCGATTATAGGCAATTGAATAAGGTGACGATAAAGAACAAATATACTCTTCTAAGGATTGATGTCTTATTCGATCAATTGTAAGGTGCTAAGTGGTTTTCTAAAATAGATTTGAGGTCGGGTTACCATTAGGTGAGAATTAGAGAAGGAGATATGCGAAATTTTCAAAGTGTGAGTTCTTGCTGAATTCAAAAACATTTCTGGGCCATGTCATTTCAAATGATGGCATTCGAGTCGATAGTGTGGTTGCCCTTAAAGCTTAATGTATGCTCTTAATGCTAATACATGATATGTCTATAAGATTATTAACAATGCTAGTTTGTAATACGATGATGATATGTATAAGATACCAAGAAATGATAAGATGATGCTATGTTATGAGATGTGTAATAGTGACGTGTTATGATTGATTTTGTGATGATAAGATTCCACCGTGCCTATTTGGCCGGGCATGTCACCGCGAATGCGGGCTGCGTATGATTCCACCGCCTATATGGCCGGGCATGTCACCGCTAATGCGGGCTGCTATGTTTACACTGAGCCTAGAGGGCCGGGCATGATCACCACTAATCGGCGGCATATGAGGATTACCCGGATGCGGGTAATGATGCGGTGTACGATGTGACGATGTACGTGATGAAGTATGTGATGATGTATGTGATGATGAATGTGATGATATATATATGACAAAACATATACTATGATGATGTAAAATATGATATATGTAAAAAGTATGTTGCTTATAACACTCAAGCAGGTTATATATTTTCTTATGATTCATGATGCTTCTATGACATTGTTCATTTCATTCCTGCCTTACATACTCAGTACAATGTTCGTACTGACGTCCGTTTTCTTTGGACGCTGTGTTCATGCCCACAGGTAGACAGGGAGGAGATCTTGCTCCGGACTCTTAGAGCCGTTAGCTGACTGAAAGCACTCCCTTGTTCCGGAGGTGCTTATGATGAATCTTTTGTGTACAGTTGTATGTGTAATCTAATAGAGGCTTGTAGATACTCAATGTAGGTTATGTGGTTTCACGACGTGGACATTGTGTAAATATATTGATATATGTTATTGTATAAAAGCATTATGTTTGTAATGAAAAGCAGCTTCTTTGTAAAATGAGCATGAAATCGATAAATGATTGTTTAATGAGTCTAAGAAGTGATGGTACGAGCGGTGCTTGGTGGTAAGCCCCGGGTACCCTCCGCGGCCCCTAGCTGGGTCGTGACAATCTATGGCATATCTCGTACCTTTATCTCATGTGAAATCCTCTATGAACATAGACTCGTAATCCTTCGGAGCATTGGTCATAGGACACGCATTAGAGCTTATAGACAATCTATAACAATATCGGGGTGACATAAGATCGAGAACCCCCAATTACATTATGGAGTGATCATATGCATTATATCTCACATTGAAGGAACTAACATTTTTAAGGTGAGTGTACACTATGAAAAACATCAATGGATCGTAAACAGGATCATCGACTTCATAGGCATCATATCTTGATTTAGAATCTCTAGGTTTAAACTTATCATCGTTATTACCATGCTCGTATCATATCTCTTTTCTTTATCTTGTATGAAGCTCTTTATGGTCGTAGACTCATAATTTTCGATACATAGGAAAATCATGGAAAGATAGGAGGATTCATACAATAGGAATCATGCCTTAGAAAGAAGGGACTGGCCTTACATACCTCTTTCGTTTAACAATTCCATCGCTTGATTGTTCTCCTTCAATGCTCACGTTTCTACCTTCAAAAGAATTCGCATTAACATTAGCTAATCGATTATATGAATGTGCTTACTAAAGCTAGAGAAAATTGGGCGGTATTTCCTTTGTTTCTACTACTTTATCCATATCATATATCAACTCCCAAATGTCAATAATAACATTCATAATATCGCCATCAATAATTTTCGTCAAATTCATCATTACCAAATCCTCACAATTTCCTCTCAAGGTTATTCATAATCATGACCCTAATACAACATTACATTCATTCTCACCTAATATTTCTCTCATGCTCTTAACATCATTCATAACGTAATTACAATCACAATATATCAAGAATCATGATTCATATTAATCTACTACTCACAATTGCCACTAATCTCATATTTCGTAACCCATTTTCCATCTTCTTCCGTAATCCAAGTCTTTCAACCCCCAAATACTTTAAACAACATGGAAAGATCATAAAACTTACCTTTGATAGTATGAGAATGAGATTTATGTGAAAACAATTCATTTGAGCAAAACCCTAGTTCCACTTCCAAAGAGATTTCTTGACTTGGATGAACCCTAGTGAGTTTTTTGCACTTGTTTCTCTTGGATTTATGATATGAACCTTTGATTTGTCTTGAATTTGTGTTGATGAAATATTTATAACCCTCTAGAACTCTTGAGAGAGATGAATAAGTGGAAAGAATGAGCAAATCAAAATGGGAACATGTATTTATACTTGCAAATTAATCAGTTCGTCGGGCATTATACGGACCACCTATACAGTCCGTATAAATGCCCGTGGTTCACCACCATGGAAGGCATTCTTCCGGTTGGGTTATACAGACCCTTATACGGTCCGTATAAAATTCCACGGTCCGTGTAAGGTGGTCGTGTAACTCACAGCTTTTCCGGAGTTGTCCTCGTCGTTTCGTTTGATCTCAAATCCTTATGGAACCTCCTTGACACTTGTTTAACACTTCATTACCAATCTAAGGGACATTATAACTTTTTTTTTCAAAATATCATTAAGCCATCATTAATTCGATACTCGTAATTCTTGCCCGACACACAACATATACCTCGCTTTCCTTAACAACTTCCATCTCCTACCTCAAAAGTGTTTGAAATCTCATTTAGAATCATCAAATATCATTCAGTCTATTCATTGTGCATGAACAGAATATTTTCCGAGGTGTAATATTCTTCCCCCCTTGGGAACATTCGTCCTCGAATGTTAAGCTATCCGGGATTCTACAAATATTTCGCCATATATTTTCCTTTAACTGACCCATAGTATCATGACCACACTATCGTTGTTCACCTCTTACTCCTCTTTTTGAGTACCCACTTGGTTTCATTGGCGACGTATAAATACTTGCAAGTTACATAGTCGTTCTTGCGTGATTCGTGTACATACATATCTATACATATACAAGTATCCACATCCGTATACATATTCGTGTCTATATTCATATCCATAGCATACCCGACCTTGAAGGTTCGGTGGTTTTTGCATATCCGGCCACGACAAGGTTCGGTGTCATTCGTACCAAAACTCTTTTGTCTATATGTAGTAACTTATCTCGTCATGCTCTCTTCCTTCCTTTATTTTTCCCTTGATTATCATATCTTATGTTCTACTATAGAAAACCTTAGGTCTCTTTCTTAATTGTCGCTTATAAATCACAATATCATTAACAATGACTCTACCGTTAGTGCCTTTGCCTCTATTCTAATATAGCATCGCTATCTTTTACAATATCTCTTGAGTTATTTGCTCTCAATGTCACGTGGTTCAAGATCTTCGCGAATGGTTTCCAGTACAGGTTATTTGCTCTCTATTCGTGTTCGTTTATTTACTAGTCATTTGACTCATTTCTGTGCGACTCCCACTCTTTGGTTTAGAGTCTATATCTGTCACATCTTAGGGTCCCTTGTTTCAATCTCTACACTCGTATTCTCTTTACTCGCTTCCCCCCTTTAAGGGTTTTACTTGTACCATTCTCAAATCCGTTGCCTCACTTCTCAAATCTTGAATTCATATATCCCTTACTATACTACACCTTATTCATGCAGTTTTTCATAATTTATAGCTACGATAATTCATGTGTGAAGTCTTAACATACTTATCTTGCAACTTTGTAATCAAGTAATACAACCGACATAGCAATCCGAATAAGAATGTATTTTACTTAGCTCGTCTTGTAGTTATGAGTCAATGTCTAAATCCGCTCCAATTAACAACTTTTGACCCCATAGGGATGCTCACAATAGTAGTATGTCTAGTTATCCATATCATCCATATTATGTCACTTGCCCTCTTCTTCGGTGCTCAAAGTTCACTTGCAACGTCACCTTTATTTTCCAGGGCCTAAGTCTCATGCACAAATAATACCCTTATGCCTCACACTCTTTTACTCTTGTGTTGCACTCAACATTGGTTTCAAAACCAATTATAATCATATTTTATTTGTTATTGATGATAGCCTTACTCTATTGATTTATTGTCGTAGGGTAAACTCATAACTCGTGGCCACCTTTTTCTTTTCAACTCATTACTTCATATGCTTTACTTGTTCTGACATGGTATAAGATATTCTTAGGAGATGCATCTTCCTTTAATCATAACACGATTACTTCTCAAGCACGCGTACTTCGTATATTTCCTTTTCTCTCTATATCTGTACTTATTCCTTTACATTCATTCCTCCTCAATTTATTTTATTACCTCCCTTTTTATAATCAATCCTTTATTCCTCGCACAAGGAATCCTATTCTCAACTCAGTACCTCTTTGTCCTTTAGAATATATTACCTCTTTACAATCCGTTCTTCGCTTCCAAAACTTATTCTATTCATTCTGATCATCCTCTCTCGTCCTTATTATGCTAATTCTTCTCCTAACAATCATTCTGTTTCGTTGTTCATCTTCCAGTAGTCTTGGTCTTTTACATCCAGCTAAAGATATCACTCATGATCTCGATTATACAAATCACAAACTACTACTACTTTGCCATATCACATTTCTTTGATTTCTTTTTCAAGTTTGCTTGCTATCATTTCTGTCACTACGAAACCTCTATGCTGGAATTTTCTAACAAGGTCTTATATGCTTTCTTATCTACTACCCCATGGCTCGCTTGCAGGTTTCACACTTGCACTCATTTTTTATTTATATAGAATAGGTCACATCTTGAGTCATTTCCTCACTATGCTTTACTTACATTGTACTAAAGTTCTTGCCACGCTCTCATTATATCTTGATCATAATCAACGCTATAGAGTGCCACTTCTTTACCTCGTTCGCAAGCCCGCTCGTAAAATAAAATAAACCTTGCGAAGTAAGCATACTCAACCTGTTACTCTTTCTAATCAGCGCTATCACACTTACCATATAAGTCATCTTATCGAGGTATCTTCATTCGTTATACCCCTTCGTACTTCGTACCCCTATCTTAGTCATGTTATTACTATATTTGCTAATAGACTTGCCATATCTTACACTCACCGTTACTGTCAATTCAACAGCATTTAGTTCGTCTCTTGTAATCGTAAATGATACTCCTAACTTGATCTCGTCCTGCCATTACTTTCTCCACAACATCTTTTCTCGTTAGGACATGTTACTAGCTTACATCCTATCTCTTTTAAATTCTAGGAAAATTTCGGCAGAGTTTCCTTTATATTTCTTACTATTCCAAAACCTGCACGCAGCAAATACCAACAACGCCTCACAGGGCTAATATATATGTACGACATATCTTAGCCACACAGGGCTCCCACTTTCAAGTAAAAGCACAAAGATGTCAAAACTTACCTCATATAGCACACTTCGAGATGTACCTGATCCTTTAGCGATCTGCCCTGTTACACCTTCCTACTTACTTTCCCATTTCGTTCTTCAGCTTTACATCTCAATCATACCTGAATATTCTTACTTTACTCGACACACATCGTTCGTATCATCGCTTACCTTTGTATTAATTTATTCAATTTGCTTAATTCACAAACTTATGACTAAATTTATCATTAAGAGATACATTTACGCAATTCCACTGTCATATGAACACTGACTTACCTCTAGGACAACCAATCCATTAACATATGAATACGTACCTTGATAACGTAGTCTCAACGAAGTGACTTACCTCTATAACTTCAACATCATCAATCACTTTCTTCGGTCAATACCGTTCTTCTGCTGCAATCAGGGGTTAGTATAAGGAATCTCATTTCCTATGGCTTAGCTCTATCGCACGATCTTAGAGATAAAAGAAGAGTAACCATCCTAAATGCCCTGTAGCCTCTTGTTTGTAGATGTGGCGCGCAACACACCATAAACAAGGCTCTACTAGACACGGCTCGTAGACACTTCCTAGGATTGAACTGCTCTGATACCACTTTTGTCACGACCAGACTAGGGGCCATGACGGGTACTCGGGGCTAACCACCGAGCACCGCCCATTCTATTGCTCATCATACTTATCAAGTGTTCATTCAGTAAGCTCATAATCATAGGAAAACCATTTTTCATTTGGAAACATAATTACCTTTACATACATAAGCCCTTCGTCTATCAAAATAATATACATACAATAATAACATTGTGAGACCATGCTACCCACACATACGTATCTATGATCCTCTACCAGAATACTAGACATATGGACGGGACAGGAACTCGTCGTGCCCAAACCATATACGTACACTAAACATTAAATCAATGGCACCTCCAGAATAATGGAGTGCTCTCAAAAGTCTGCTTATCGGCTTATATAAATTTGGGTCGCCTCCCTGTCTACCTGTGGGCATGAACACAGCGTCCAAAGAAAATGGACGTCAGTACGAATATTATACTGAGTATGTAAGGCATGAATGAAATGAACATAATAGAGAAGTCATAAGACATAAGATGTAGATATAACCTGCGTAACGTTTAAGGGTGGATACCTTTCATGCCTATATCATATATATCATCATAGTACATGTATCATCATAGCGCATACATCATCGTATCATATATATGTATCTTATTACCGTATCTGCGCATACACATTAAACATTATCCGTATTCGGCCACGTAGTGGCTTGACAATATCACATACACGCCTTCGGGCTTTTCATACATTTGAATACATAGTAGTATCATACCCGACCATATAGGTTCGGTGTCTTACATACCCAGCTACAATAAAGCTTGGTGTTATGGGTACCTGGCCCTACCAAGGCTCAGTGTTGTCCGTACCTAACCCTACCAAGGCTCAGTGGTATTCGTACCTGGCCCTACCAAGGCTCAGTGGTATCCGTACCCAACTGCAGTGGTGTGCGCACATTATATATATATATATATATATATATATATATATATATATATATATATATATATATATATATATATATATATATATATATATGTATTCTACCCGACCATATAAGCTCGGGGTTTCATAATAGCTATACATAGGCACATATGCATAAAATCCCATAAACATCTTTAGCGTCATCACCATTATCATCGTCATCATTATCATTATCATGTACTGGTCATGTACTAAACATAAACTTAACATTATCATTAAACATACATCTCATACGCTTATCATAACTTTCCATTGAGCATGCATTTAATTTTAAAGACAATCTATGAAAATCATATCATATTCGTAGCATGCACTTCATAAAAATATCGTATGATCGGCTTTATAATCTTTAAACTTAGGCTCATCATTGCCATTATCGTATCTGTGGCATATCTCGTACCTTTATCTCATGTGAAATCCTCTATGAACATAGACTCGTAATCCTTCGAAGCATTGGTCGTAGGACACGCGTTAGAGCTTATAGACAATCTATACCAATATCGGGGTGATATAAGGTCGAGAACCCCCAATTACATTATGGAGTGATCATATGCATTATATCTCACCTTGAAGGAACAAACATTTTTAAGGTGAGTGTACACCATGAACAACATCAAAGGATCGTAAATAGGATCATCGACTTCATAGGCATCATATATTGACTTAGAATCTCTAGGCTTAAACTTATCATCATTATTACTGTGCTCGTAACATATCTCTTTTTTTTTATCTTGTATGAAGCTCTTTATAGTGGTAGACTCATAATTTCCGATACGTAGGAGAATCATGGAAATATAGGAGGATTCATATAGGAATCATGCCTTAGAAAGAAGGGACTTGCCTTACATACCTCTTTCATTTAACAATTCCATCGCTTAATTGTTCTCCTTCAATGCTCACGTTTCTACCTTCAAAAGAATTCGCATTAACATTAGCTAATCGATTATATGAATGTGCTTACTAAAGCTAGATAAAATTGGGCGGCATTTCCTTTGTTTCTACTACTTTCTCCATATCATATATCAACTCCCAAATGTCAATAATAACATTCATAATATCGCCATCAATAACTTTCATCAAATTCATCATTACCAAATCCCCACAATTTCCTCTCAAGGTCATTCATAATCATGACCTTAATACAACATTACATTCATTCTCGCCTAATATTTCTCTCATACTCTTAACATCATTCATAACGTAATTACAATCACAATATATCAGGAATCATGATTCATATTAATCTACTACTCACAATTGCCACTAATCTCATATTTCGTAACCCATTTTCCATCGTCTTCCATAATCCAAATCTTTCAACCCCTCAATACTTTAAACAACATGGAATGATCATAAAAATTACCTTTGATAGTATGAGAATGATCTTGAGGTGGAAACACTTCACTTGAGCAAAACCCTAGTTCCACTTACAAAGAGATTTCTTGTCTTGATGAACCCTAGTGAGTTTCTTGCACTTGATTCTCTTGGATTTATGATATGAACCTTTGATTTGTCTTGAATTTGTGTTGATGAAATATTTATAACCCTGTAGAACTCTTGAGAGTGATGAAGAAGTGGAAAGAATGAGAAAATAAAAGTGGGAACATGTATTTATACTTGCAAACTGATCAGTCCATCGGGCATTATACGCACTACTTATACGGTGCGTATAACATTGTACGGTCCGTATAAGTGTCCATGGTTCACCACCATGGAAGGCATTCTTCCTGTTGGGTTATACGGACCCTTATACGGTCCGTATAAAATTCCATGGTCCGTGTAAGGTGGTCGTGTAACTCACAGCTTTTTCGGAGTTGTCCTCGTCGTTTCATTTGATCTCCAATCCTTATGGAACCTCCTTGACACTTTTTTAACACTTCATTACCAATCTAATGGACATTATAACTCTTTTCCAAATCATCATTAAGCCATCATTAATTCGATACTCGTAATTCTTGCCCAACACACGACATATACCTCGCTTTCCTTTACAACTTTCGTCTCCTACCTCAAATGTGTATGAAATCTCATTTAGAATCATCAAATATTATTTCTTACTTATCAAAGCATTGTATGCGTCGTGCCCTTCGTTAGTCCATTCACTGTGCATGAACGGAAAAATTTTCGCGGTGTAACACTATTCTTCCTGCTTTTATCATGTCACTATTCATGCCTTATATAATTAGTACATTGCTCGTACTGACGTCTTTTCTTGTGGACGCTGAGTTCATGCCCACAGAGATGTAGGGAGATGGATATGATCCTTAGGAGCTTAATCAGTAGAGTTTCAGGAACGTTCCATTTGCTTCAGAGCCAGAGTCTATTGGTATTACTCTTTGTGTATATACTTGGGCATGGCAGAGTCCTGCCCTGTCTTTACGGATTCCTGTATTCTATAAAGAGGCACGTAGATAAATGTATGTAGCTAGATGTCCCTAACCTTATTAGTTCATACTGTTGTATAATATTTTAGCAGCCTTGTCGACTTGTGATGATGGGCATAATTGTTGATGATTATATAGAAATGTGTCGTTATCTTGCGACATATGCCCTTACAGATCATAATATCCATGAGCTATCTTTGTGGTCCACCTAGAGATGATTATGAAATGTATTGTCACGACCCGACTAGGGGCCATAACGGGTACCCGGCGTTAACCGCCGAGCACCACTCATTCTATTACTCATCATACTCATTAAACGTACATTCATTAACTTTATACTCAATCATAGAAAAATCATTCTTCATTTGGAAACGTAATTACTTTCATATACATAAGCCATTCGGCTATCAAAATAATAATATAGAAAGAATAGTAACATCGTGAGACCATACTACCCACACATGCGTATCTACGAGCCTCTACTAGAGTACTAGACATATGGACGGGACAAGACCCCATCATGCCCAAAATATGTATATGTACACAAAAGAATAAGCCAAACAGCACCTCCGGAATAATAGAGTGCGCCTGTAAATCTGTTGATGGCTCCTATGGATGTGCACCGTCTCCCTGTCTACCTGTGGGCACGAACACAATGTCCAAAGAAAACGGATGTCAGTACGAATATTGTACTGAGTATGTAAGGCATAAACAATAATGATATACCAATGAAATACGGAGACATCGAGTGAAGAGCGATCTGTAACTGACTGTCACTTAAAACTGAAGTATTGCATGCTAACTTACTTCATAATCATCATCATATCATGCATGCATATATGTATAAGCTGCCCGACCATATAGGTACGGTATGATAAACATTAGCCTGCGGCCAAATCTCCTGCGTCCGGGGTACCATCTCATACTGCCCACTAGTGGTGTCTGCCCATGCCATCTAGACATAGTGTATACACTGCCCGCTTTAGCGGTGTCTGCCTGGCCAGATAGGTGCGGTGTGATATCATCATGTACAACTCATAGACTTATCATATTCTCATCAGACTATTATCATAATGCATGACTGGGGACTTAAGACAATTATACTCTATCGGGGTGACATAAGGTTGTGAACCCCCGATTCCGTTATGGAGCATTCATAAGCATTCTGCCTCACCTTGAAGGAATTAGCATATAAGGTGAGTGTATTGAATGAACAACATCAATGGATCATAATATGGACCGTTAGCCTTGTAGAAACTTAGTATCGTGGGCCTTAGACTCTTTAGACTTAGACTCATCATTATCATGCTCGTAACATATCTCTTATCTTATCTCGTATGAAGCTCTTTACTAACATTGACTCATAATTTCTGGGATTTAGGAAAGTCATGAAGAAGAAGAAAATGTCATATCATACGATTCATGCCTTAGAAAGAAGGGGCTAGCCTTACGTACCTCTTTCATTTAGCTATTCTATCGTTTGATCGTTCTACTTCGTTGTTCGCGTTTCTACCTTCAAGAGAGTTCATGCTCAAATTAGATAATTGATAACATAAACGTGTTGGAACTAAGCTAGAGAAATTTGAGCAGCATCTCCTTTATTTATACTACTTTATCCATATCACATATCAACTCCCAACGTCAATAACAACATTCATAATATCATCATCAATATCTTTTATAAAATTCATCATTATCCAATCCCCACAATTTCCTCTCGAGGTCATCCATAATCATGATCACAATACAACTTTACATTCGTTCTCATCTAATGTTTCTATCATGTTCTTAACTGTTATACCCCGTATTTTTATACGTCGAATTATTCGTAAAATCGACATAAGTTAAGGACGGGATTATTTTGGGATATGAAATAAGTGCCTTTAATTCTCGATTTTAATTAGTGCACGATTTGTTTATAAATTTCAATTGGTATAGAAATATTATTGGAAATTAGGGACTAATTAACCATAATTATATTATTAAGTAGGGATTAGTGATTAATTAAGATTAATTAAGTTAAGTATGTTTGGAGTGGGCCCCACCCGTAGTTAATTAAAAAAAAATCAAGAAACCAAAATTGGTGAGTCATAGGGGGAAACACGTGTCCAAGGGGGAGGCACCATATATATATATATATATATATATATATATATATATATATATATATATATATATATATATATATATATATATATTTCATTTTGCAATTACAAAGCTAGAAAGAAAAAAAAAGGGACATTGCCATCGCTGCCAAGCTCTCGACCAGCCATGGTTGATGAGAAAAAATTAATTTTGCTTGTTTTGATTAAGTTCCAAGGTGATTTGCAAGTTCAAGGAGGTGATAGCAACATTGGGTATTAAATTGCGGAAGAAGAAATAGTGAAATCAGAGCAAATAAGTGTAGAATTTCCTCCGATTAAATCAAGGTAAGATTTTCTCATTTTATGGTGTAATTGTATTAATGGTGTGGTAATGAAGGGATTAAAATTGGATTAGATGAAATTGGAAGTAAGAAATTGCATGAATTCGTTGTTATTAGGAGTTGTAGTTGTTATATGGAATTGTTGAGTTGAAAAGATTAAAAGTGTGGTTTATGTTCATATGTTGTTGCCGTGTTGTCGTTGATATGGCTCCTAAATTTGGAAGAAGGAAGTGTATAACGTATCGTATATAAAGCGTATGTTGATCTGTTTGGCGTATGATCTTAAATGTTAATGATTTGGATTGGAAAAGGGTTAAGAAAGGTTATTGGAATGTTTGAGTTGTTTATCAGCTGGATTGTAAGGATTTATATGAATATTTCTATTACTTTCGTTTTTGGTATTGCTGTGATAACAGGAGGTTAATTGGAAGTTCGAGTTAGGCGAGTCATATAGGGGAAATGCTGCCCGATTTCCGTTAAGTTCTTAACTAATAAAAATCCTAATCAAGAAAGTATGAATTGAAGAATGATTCCTATAGGTAATTGGTTGCAGATTTATAAGCTAGAAAGTATAGTTTACTAACGATAGCGTTACTGTCATATCGAATAGGCTAAAGGGGGCGACGAAGTGAACTTGATTACGGTTAACCTATAACAGGTATGTAAAGTTATCCTTTCTTCTTTTTGGCATGATCTTTGTGAAGCAAACAAACGACGTATATATGATCCCAAAGAAGTTCCTATTCTTAGAAACACTAGGATGATTATGTGCTTGATTTCCATAAGCTATTTCATATAGTTTTGATAAGTGACTATGATTTCTGAAGTTCCTTTTGCTATAATCCATAATGACATTCGAGGGATACTTGATATGACTATCGCCATTGATAGTGTTAATTCATTCTACTTATTCTGTTTGAGTCTCTGATGATGATTTAGTCTGTATATGGTTGCTCACTACTCTGCTCGTGCTGTAATGACCCGTTTGGTCGTTTTAGCACTTTTGGACCCTTTTTGCTAAAATACTCGTTCTGTAGCTTTAAATAGTATTCTTGACTTGTGGGAATTGGTGGCAAGGGGATTTAATCGAGGGGTAATTATGATTTTTTTTTAGTGCGTGTGCGTATATTTATTAACGGGAATATTATTTGCACATATATATAAGGCATGAGATGAGAGTATTTATTTATTTATTTCGGCTAATTTGCTAATGGATTGGTTGACTAAAGTGAAATTGTTTGGTTATTAAATGGTAAAAGAAGTGGGTCCAGCCCAGCATGACTTCTCTTTACTTAATGGGTCTTATAGGTGTATTGGGAATAACTGAACTTTTCTTTTCTTCTTCTTTATACCTAGTATACTAATTAAAAGAATAACAATAAAAAAAAATTGCCTATATTCAGCTAGGCTTAGGGGAATAGAGATACGAGAGAGAGGCAATAGGAAGCAGTCCATGGAAGAAAGTAAGGCAAAGTAGGTATATTTCATTTACATTTTGGTTAGCTTAATGATTGGGTTATTATAAAGTAATGATTGCAAATCAATGTAGGTAATATTGGTAGGATTAATCTGGGGTTATGCTCCCTAGACGTGCTTCCATTTTTTTTTATGTAAAGTCACTGTTAGATGCAAATAGTTAAATCCTTATCAACAAGGAAAAGATCATTAAATCACATATGAACTTAGTTTAGCCATAGTTAAATTCTAACGTAGATTGCATACTTTTTAGATTTTGATCGTTCAGAGGCTCTACGCAAAGGGAAGGCATTAGTTTGATTGTTGGTGGCACCCGCTCGGCATTGAGGTAGGATACGGTCTACTTTAGTTAGACTCTGATTAGAGACTCGTATGTAGTTGTAGAAAGTGACGGGGATAGCATGATAGGCCTTCGGGCATGAATTGGAGGTGAATTCCAATTAGGTTGGTTTTGTCAGCAGTTATGTGGGCTTGTCTCCAAATGCGTTATTTCTGTGATTATCACTTGCTTGTATCTCCATCACATACTAGTTCACTCATCACATGAAAACCAATGGTAATATTGATAATTGAACAGTGGACAGTAATATGACTTGTACTTGTTGATTTTATATTAGTGATATTGTTGAGACTGATATCATGCATCACATGCTTTCCATATTATTGTTATGATGATTGGTGAGGTGAGTGATTGAGAGACTCCGAGGTCTTTGCTAGAGATGGAGAGTGACAGAGAGACTCCGAGGTCTTTGCCGGAGATTGAGAGTGATTAATAGCCTCCGAGGTTTCTGCCGGAGAGCACGAGTGGTACATCGACTTCGTGGGTCCCCCATGGGTCACGGCTTTGAGGCACTGCCCTTAGCATGTGTGTACGAGAGTGGAGTGAGAGAGGTGACTATTGCATTGCATTGCATTCATCCACTCATACATTTGACTGATCAGTTAGTGAAGTATATCTGTCTTGGTTGGTTTCATGATTCCTTTACACTTTACTTGTACATGATACGTGACCATACCTGTTTGCCCTATATGCTACTTGTTGGTTTCAACTTCTTCATGCGTTATCTAATCATTGTCGGCCTATGATGCTTACCGGTACAAGTGTTGTACTGATACTACTCTTGCTGCACTTTTGTTGAGTGTAGAGTACGATCCAGGTTCCAGTTCTACACCCCGTGGCTGATACGCGAGGGTGACATTTTTCAGTCATTCAGGTTGAGCTACTTGGTCATCCGTAGCCCCTGAAGGACCTCCTCTATTTATTTATGTTTTTGTATTCGACAGACAATATGTAGCCTTCGGGTATTTTCAGACTTCTATTCCATACTATGTTAGCGCTCTTGTACCCTTTGATCGGATTTTGGGGTTGTCATGACATTTCTAGTTATGATAAGCATTTAAGACTTGATAACTTATTCTTATTTAATTTTTCGCTTATTTTACTTGTTATTAGTAATGTGGTTCGCCTACTCGGAGGGATAGTGTAGGTGCCACCACGACTCGCGAATTGGGTCGTGACGAGTTGGTATCAGAGCCTTTAGGTTAATTGGTCTAATGAGTACAAGAGCAATGTCTAGTAGAGTCTTGCAGATTGGTACGTAGACGTCCGTATCCATCCTCGAGAGGCTATAGGACATTTAGGAAACACTCCACTTCTTTTTCTCTTTTCGTGCTAGTTCAATCCGATTGGTATCTGATTCATTCTTTTTCGTGAGAGATTGTTCAGATTGGTATCTTAACCTCATTTCTATGTTCTCTCACAAATGGTGAGGACGCGATCGACCGCTACTGGAGGCCAAGAGCCTGCACCTGCACCCGCATCCATACCCGTTGCCCGAGCAGCTGTCCGTGGGGGAGGCAGGGGACGTGGCAGGGGCAGAGGCCGTGCAGCTATTCCAGATAGGAACCAAGCACCAGCACCTGCTCAGGACCCTGACATAGAGACGACATTCCGGAGGAGGAGATTAGAGCTGTTGAGACACAGCCTGGGGTCGCTGCTACTCCTGATTTTCAGGAGGCTGTGTTTCGAGTGTTGGGGTACTTTGACAGTTTGGCTCAGGCGGGCATGATTCCAGTTGCTCCAAATGGCTCGCAGACAAGAGTGGGAGGTCATACTCCCGACGCTACGGTTGCTCCAGGATTTCGGACATCGAGGGTATTGCGGGCAGCTGCAGTGGCTCCCCGTATTGATGCTACTCCAGTGCCTGATTTTGCTCTAAGGCCTATGGATGGGCCAGTGTTGACCAGTGACGAGTGAAAATTATTCGAGGGGTTTACCAAAATGTCTCCTCCTTGGTTCTATGGTACTCCCGGGGAGGATGCGTATGAGTTTATTGTTAGCTGCCATGAGATGCTTCATAAGTTAGGTGTAGTAGAGTCTCACGGGGTCGATTATATTTCTTTCCAATTAGTTGGGAATGCCAAGCAGTTATGGAGATCGTACATGGAGTGTCGACCAGTTGGCTCGCCACCTTTGACCTGGACCCAGTTCTACCAGGTATTTCTGGAGAAGTATGTCCCTCGTACTCTGAGAGACAACAGGAAGGATGAGTTTTCGACATTGGAGCAACGAGGTAGGTCGGTTGCGAAGTATGAGACCAGATTTCTCACTTTGTCCCGTTATACGAAGGCATTACTTCCCACAGAGGCTGAGAGAGTGAGCAGATTGGTGAAGGGTTTGGACCTTCCGCTTCGGCTGGCGACCTTACAGTTGGAGGCTTCTGGGGCCTCATTTCAGTCATTAGTAGAGCATGCCAGGAGGGTTGAGTCAAAGATGGGTCGGGCACATAGTGGTGGTGGCGACAAGAAAGCTCGTAGATTTGACAGTTTCAGAGGTCCTATTAGAGGTGGGGGACACCATGACAGGGTTCGTCATCATCCCTACAGCCGCCCCGTCCAGTCATCACTACAGGCTTTGGCAGGTGGTTCTTCAGGTTATAGCGAGCACATTTCTGAGCAGACTTCCCGAGGTTCTTACTCTCGATCTTCAGACCGCGGAGGGTATTCTGGTTCTTCTATGACAGTTCAGCAGCCTATGGCCAGAGGAGCATGTTTTGAGTGTGGCGAGACAGGGCATTACGCGAGAGAGTGTCCTAGGTCCAGGGGTTCCAGAGTTCCGACATCTAGGCCTCCAGCACTGCCAGCTAGAGGAGGAGGACATTCTAGTAGAGGGGGTTCGTAGTCGGGCAAGGGTGGCCATCAGCCTAGCAGAGGTGGTCATCAGTCTGGTAGGGGCAACGCTCAGTCAGTGAGAGAAGGATCTCAGGCAGTCCATGGTGGTCGTGGAGGCACACAGTCCGAGGGTGGACGTGCCCATTTCTATGCTTTTTCAGGTAGACCAGAGGTCGAGGCCTCTGATGCTGTTATCACAGGTATTATTTCGGTTGGTCACCGATCAGCTTCTGTCTTATTTGATCCGGGTTCTACTTTCTCTTATGTGTCCACCTATTTCTCTACGGGTCTGGATATGCTTTGTGATATGCTTGATGTACCTATTCGTGTCTCTACTCCTGTCGGAAATTCTGTGATAGTAGATCGGGTCTATAGGTCTTGTGTGGTCACATTTATGGGGTATGATACTTGGGTAGACTTGGTTATTTTAGATATGGTGGACTTTGATATTATTTTGGGCATGGACTGGTTATCTCCTTATCATGCCATTTTAGACTGTCATGCCAAGACAGTCACGTTGGCCATGCTAGGTATTCCACGGTTAGAGTGGAAGGGTACTCCTAGTCCAGCACCTATGAAGATCATATCATTTCTTCGGGCGAAGAAGTTAGTGGATAAGGGATGTTTAGCATATTTGGCTCATATTCGGGATACTAGTGTGGATACTCCTTCCGTAGACACGGTGCCAGTTGTTTGTGAGTTCTCATAGGTTTTCCCTACAGATTTACATGGTATGCCGCCTGATCGAGATATTGAGTTTTGCATTGACTTGGAGCTAGGCACCCGACCTATTTCTATTCCACCCTATCGGATGGCTCCGGCAGAGTTGAGAGAGTTGAAGGAGCAGTTGCAAGACTTGTTGACCAAAGGATTTATTAGACCTAGTATTTCTCCTTGGGGAGCTCCCATTCTGTTCGTGAAGAAGAAAGATGGTACCATGCGAATGTGTATCGATTTTGGGCAATTAAACAAGGTTACAATTAGAAATAAGTATCCAATATCCCGCATTGATGACTTATTTGATCAGCTTCAGGGTGCGTCGATCTTTTCTATGATTGATTTAAGGTCAGGCTATCATCAGTTGAAGATTCGAGCGGAGGATGTTTCGAAGACCGCTTTCAGGACCCGTTATGGTCATTATGAGTTCTTGGTGATGTCTTTCGGGCTTACTAATGCCCCTGCAGCCTTCATGAATTTGATGAATGAGATCTTCAAGCCTTACTTGGATTCATTTGTGATCGTATTTATTGATGACATCCTGGTGTACTCTCGGAGTAAGAAAGATCATGAGAAGCATCTGAGGATCGTGCTTGGCCTGTTGAAGGAGAAGAAATTATATGCCAAGTTTTCTAAGTATGAGTTATGGCTCAGTTCTGTAGCATTTTTGGGACACGTTGTGTCCAAGGATGGGATTGTGGTTGATCCCAAGAAGATTGAGGCGGTTAGAGATTGGGCCAGGCCTACTTCAGTGACTAAGATTCGGAGCTTCGTAGGCCTTGCGAGTTATTATCGCCGATTTATGAAGGTGTTTTCATCTATTGCTTCCCATTTGACTAGGTTGACTCAGAAGAATGTGCCTTTGCAGTAGTCCGATGAATGTGAGGAGAGCTTTCAAAAGCTCAAGGATTTATTGACTTCAGCCTCGATTTTGGCTTTACCAATGGAGGGAAAGGACTTTACTGTTTATTGTGATGCTTCACGCATTAGCTTGGGATGTGTGTTGATGCAAGAGAGTAAGGTGATCGCGTATGCTTCGAGACAGTGGAAGGTTCACTAGAAGAACTACCCCACTCATGACTTGGAGTTGGCTGCAGTAGTCTTCGTTTTGAAGATTTGGAGGCATTACTTATATGGAGTTCATTGTGAGGTCTTCACAGATCATCGTAGCCTTCAGCATGTGTTTAGTCAGAGAGATCTGATCTCGAGGCAGCGTAGATGGATGGAGTTGCTCAAGGATTATGATATTACTATCCTTTATCATCCAGGAAAAGCTAATGTGGTAGCTGATGCATTGAGCCGAAAGGCAGTGAGTATGGGCAGCTTGGCGCGTTTGATTGTGGGAGAGCGTCCTTTAGCTATGGAGGTTCGGTGTTTGGCTAATAGTATGGTGAGGCTCTATATTTTAGAACCTGGTAAGGTTCTAGCTTGTATGGAGGCGAGGTCATCTCTTTTAGAGCAGATTAGGGCCCAGCAATTTGAGGATTTGAAATTGTTCAAGATTCGGGATAAAGTGCTAAGTGGAGAAGCCAAAAACGCTATTCTTGATGATGAGGGTGTTTTGAGGATTAAGGGGCACATTTGCGTTCCTAGAGTTGGTGATTTGATTATGTTGATCTTGAAAGAGGCTTTTAGTTCCAGATACTCCATTCATCCAGGATCAACAAAGATGTATCGTGACTTGAGGCAACACTATTGGTGGGGTAGAATGAAGAGAGACATTGTGGAGTTTGTTGCCCAGTGTTCGAATTGCCAGCAGGTTAAGTATCAGCACCAGAGACCAGGTGGTGTGCTTCAGAGGATGCTCATTCCCGAGTGGAAATGGGAAAGGATCGCTATGGATTTCGTGGTTGGTCTTCCGAAGACTCTGGGCATGTTTGATTCGATTTGGGTTATCGTGGAGAGGTTGACTAAGTCCGCACAGTTCATTCCGGTTCAGACTACTTATAACACGGAGAAGTTGGCCAGGATCTACATTCGAGAGATAGTGTGATTGCACGGGGTTCCTATTTCCATCATTTCTGACAGAGGCAATCTATTTACTTCTCATTTCTGGAGGAATTTATAGAAGGAATTGGGAACTCAGTTAGATCTTAGCACCGCGTTCCACCCACAGACAGATGGTCAGTCCGAGAGGACTATTCAGGTGCTTGAAGATATGTTGAGGGCTTGTGTTATTGATTTTGGTGGTCATTGGGACAAATTCTTACCCTTGGCAGAGTTCGCGTACAACAATAGCTACCATTCCAGTATTGATATGGCGCCATTCGAGGCTTTATATGGTAGGAGGTGTCGTTCTCCTATTGGGTGGTTTAATGCTTTTGAGGTTGGACCTTGGGGTACAGATTTGCTGAGGGAGTCCTTGGACAAGGTGAAGCTTATTCAGGAAAAGCTTCTGGCAACTCAGAGTAGGCAGAAGAAGTATGCTGACCGGAAGGTTCGTGATATGGAGTTCATGGTTGGTGAGCAGGTCCTATTGAAAGTTTCACCCATGAAGGGTGTGATGCGATTTGGGAAGAAGGGAAAGTTGAGCCCGAGGTTTATTGGCCCTTTTGAGATTCTTCGTCGTGTTGGCGAGGTGGCTTATGAGTTGGCTTTGCCACCAGGTTTGGCAGGCATTCATCCGGTATTCCATGTTTCCATGCTGAAGAAGTACCATTCAGACGGGTCTTATATCATTCAGTGGGATTCAGTACTATTAGATCAGAAACTATCCTTCGAGGAAGAGCCGGTAGCAATCCTAGATAGGCAAAACGAGAAATTTAAGGTCCAAGGATATTGCTTCAGTCAAGGTGCAGTGGAAGCACTGTCCGATTGAGGAGGCCACTTGGGAGACCGAGGCGGATAAGCGGAGAAGATATCCTCATGTGTTCGACAGTTCAGGTACCCTTTTCTCCATCTTTCCCTTGTCGCTCGAGGATGAGCGATTGTTTGATTGGTATCTAATGTAATGACCCGTTTGGTCGTTTTAGCACTTTTGGACCCTTTTCGCTAAAATACTCGTTCTGTAGCTTTAAATAGTATTCTTGACTTGCGGGAATTGGTGGCAAGGGGATTTAATTGACGGGTAATTATGAATTTATTTTTTTAGTGCGTGTGCGTATATTTATTAACGGGAATATTATTTGCACATATATATAAGGCATGAGATGAGAGTAGTTATTTATTTATTTTGGCTCATTTGCTAATGGATCGGTTGACTAAAGTGCAATTGTTTGGTTATTAAATGGTAAAAGAAGTGGGTCCAGCCCACCATCACTTCTCTTTACTTAATGGGTCTTATAGGTGTATTGGGAATAACTGAACTTTTCTTTTCTTCTTCTTTATACCTAGTATACTAATTAAAAGAATAACAATAAAAAAAAACTACCTATATTCGGCTAGGCTTAGGGGAATAGAGATACGAGAGAGAGGCAACAGGAAGTAGTCCGTGGAAGAAAGTAAGGCAAAGTAGGTATGTTTCATTTACATTTTGGTTAGCTTAATGATTGGGTTATTATAAAGTAATGATTGCAAATCAATGTAGGTAATATTGGTAGGATTAATCTGGGGTTATGCTCCCTGGACGTGCTTCCATTTTTTTTTATGTAAAGTCACTGTTAGATGAAAATAGTTAAATCCTTATCAACAAGGAAAAGATCATTAAATCACAAATGAACTTAGTTTAGCCATAAAAACATATAAAAAAAAAAATCAGCAACAATGCAAATTTCACAATCTCATAGTCAAGGAAAATTTAAGATACTACAGACCTTTTCGAGATTGTCTTACGCTTGCTGTATTTCCATTTCAATTTTTGTGTATAAGTAGTTTATGTGATTGTACTTTAGGTGTATTGGGTCATATGTATAATTTTAAATTCAAGGTATTTGAATTGTGGAAAGTTAGATTTTAATCCGAAATTAAGATATTGGAGTAATTAAAGGTTTCGTGTCCTAGTCCTAAGAAAGGAGAATTAATGATTTGAGAGTCCATTTATGGATGAAATTGACCAATTTTAAAAATATATGATCCTTAGATAATGGGTGAAGTTATTTTTCAATAAAATTCCAAATCTGCCCTTGTGGGCCCAAGGCCACTTTTTGGGGTGCGTTTTTGGGTTTCGAATATAAATATAGCAATATGGGTGTCCGTAGATTCGTATTCTAACGTAGATCGCATAATTTATAGATTTTGATCGTTCAGAGGATCTACGCAAAGGGAAGGCATTAGTTTGATTGTTCGTGGCACCCGCTCGACATTGAGGTAGGCTACGGTCTACTTTAGTTAGACTCTGATTAGAGAATCGTATGTAGTTGTAGAAAGTGACGGGGATAGCATGATAGGCCTTCGGGCATGAATTGGAGGTGAATTCCAATTAGGTTGGTTTTGTCAGCTGTTATGTGGGCTTGTCTCCAAGTGTTATTTCTGTGATTATCACTTGCTTGTATCTCCGTCACATACTAGTTCACTCATCACATGAAAAGGAATGGTAATATTGATAATTGAACCGTGGACAGTAATATGACTTGTACTTGTTGATTTTATATTGGTGATATTGTTGAGACGTATATCATGCATGGCATGCTTTCCATATTATTGTTGTGATGATTGGTGAGGTGAGTGATTGAGAGACTCCGAGGTCTTTGCCGGAGATGGAGAGTGACAGAGAGACTCCGAGGTCTTTGCCGGAGATGGAGAGTGACAAAGAGACTCCGAGGTCTTTGCCGGAAATGGAGAGTGACAGAGAGACTCCGAGGTCTTTGCCGGAGATTGAGAGTGATTAATAGCCTCCGAGGTTTCTGCCGGAGAGCACGAGTGGTACATGGACTTAGCGGGTCCCCTATGGGTCATGGCTTTGAGGCACTGCCCTTAGCATGTGGGTACGAGAGTGGAGTGAGAGAGGTGACTATTGCATTGCATTGCATTCATCCCTTCATACATTTGACTGATCATTTAGTGAATTACATCTGTCTTGGTTGGTTTCATGATTCCTTTACACTTTACTTGTATATGATACATGACCATACCTGTTTGCTCTATATGCTACTTGTTGGTTTCAACTTCTTCATGCGTTATCTAATTATTGTCGGCCTATGATGCTTACCGGTACAAGTGTTGTACTGATACTACTCTTGCTGCACTTTTGTTGAGTGCAGAGTACGATCCAGGTTCCAGTTCTACATCCCGCTACTTGGTCATCCGTAGCCCCTGAAGGACCTCCTCTATTTATTTCTGTTTTTGTATTCGACAGACAATATGTAGCCTTCGGGTATTTTCAGACTTCTATTCCGTACTATGTTAGCGCTCTTGTACATTTTGACCGGATTTTGGGGTTGTCGTGACATTTCTAGTTATGATAAGCATATAAGACTTAATAACTTATTCTTATTTAATTTTTCGCTTATTTTACTTGTTATTAGTAATGTGGTTCGCCTACTCGGAGGGATAGTGTAGGTGCCACCACAACTCGCGAATTGGGTCGTGACACGTGCATGCCTCAATATGTCTTTCACCGAGTCCCGGGCCGGGTATATTATCGTGCACAGTTTCACTACATTGTTCACCGAGTCCCTCACTAGAGGGCCGGTTACGGTATATATATATATATATATGATGATATGATGATATGTGTCACGACCCAACCCCATGGGCCATGACTAGTGCACGAGCTGGACACTCATATACATAATATGGTCAAACTGAATCTATGAACAATATGGAAACGTGCGAAAGAACTCCAAAGGTTCATAACGTCATCATATATATATCCAGATAAACCGTCTCCTGAGGAGTCCACTAATCAAATCATAAAATGATACGCAAGCCGACGAGGCTGCCACGACATATCAATGTCATATGCTAGCCGACAAGGCTGCCAGTACAGACGAACATCATATCAAAGCACAACGTAGAGACACAGTTGAACAGAACTTATACACAACCCACACATATGTCTCCATACCTCTAAGAGTATCAACAGTGAAATATGACGGGACAGGGCCCCGTCGTACCCCTGGACAAACATATACATGTATGTACATCAGAAGGTCTGTACCAAAAATCTAGGCTCCAGAACAACGGAGCTCTCCAAGACAGATGAAAGGGAATCCTAAGCTGGGGGATCTCCGAATCGAGCGTATGTACCTGCGGGCATGAAACGCAGCCCCCCGAAGAAAGAGGGTCAGTACGGAATATGTACTGAGTATATAAAGTATGAAATACAGTAAAGATAATCATACTGAAATAGAGATTAGCAGAAATATGACTTTTAAAACATCAATACACTAGCCTCGTGAAATGAAAATTATGCATATCAATATCATATATCATATCCGGCCCATTATGGGACTCGGTGAATAAGGTCGCCACATACCATCGTTGGCGCCATAAACACATCATAACTCCATAAACACATCATAACTATTATATCCCGTATTTTTGCACATTCAGATAATTTGAGATAATTGTGACTAGTAAGAGATAAGGTAATATTTTTTATCTTATTTAATACATAAGTTGTTCATGAAAATATTGATGCGGAAATATTGAGGAAGGCTAAAGGCAAAATTGAAATTTTGGAAATAGTTTCATGAATTACAAAACATTAGTCATAAGTAATTGGGCTTGGAAAATAAAAAAAAAAACAAAAGAGACCTGATGTGTGGCCGGCCATAGGGTGGATTGGGCCAAGGCCCATGTAGAATTAAATCCAAGTATTAAAGGGAGAGGTCCACTAATATTTTATCACATTTTTAAGAACCTTCAAGAAAAAAGAAGAAGAGAGCAAGAGGGACAAGGTTTTCGGCCAAGGACAAAAAGAAAGAAAAAAATTTGAAGCCATCAATCTTTGATCCAAAAATTATATTTTTCTAGTATTCTTACTAATTCAACGGTCCTCTTCAATGTGGTATAATTATTTAAGCAAGAAAACCACTCTTGGTGGAAAGTGGGAAATTGAAGAAAAGGTAAGAATTTCTCTTCTTTTAAATGTTATGGAAGGTTTATGTATGTTATAGTAAGTAGAATTGAATGAAAATCATGGAATTATTATGTGTTGTGTGTGGGCCGTGTGGGTGTGTGTGTGTTTGTGGCCGTGTGATGTTGTATGGTGAAGGGAAGATGAGTTAATTTTATTTAGCATGTTAGTTGTGTTGTTGTGGCCTTTATGATGTAAATGAAGGTTTAATGGTTCAAGTCGGCATTGAAATTTGTTGTGGGTTGTTGTAGGAAATTAATGCGATTTTAATATGGTTTTATGTAATTGTGGGAAATGGAGTTGCCAAAGTGTGCATTGTTATGATAGTTATGAATTTGAAAGAAGAAAATGCGACGTTGTAGTTTTGTTGCATTTGTAGAAATTTCGGGTGGAGTATGGTGTGTTGGTGGAATTGTTTGAATATTGTATAGATTGTTTGAAATGTTCTTGAATATTGTTGAATGGTTTCGGATTAGTATTTGAATATGTGAACAATTATGAATTGAACATAAAGGAAAAGTTATTGAATTATGTAAAAGGAGCTACTAATGTTGGAACGTATTTTGAAACAATTGTTGAAGTTGGAGATATGATTGTTGGTATTATTGTTGATAATTTGGCCGAGTTGAATTCTCGGGTTTGTTGTTGTTAAATTGGCCGAGCTAGATGCTCGGGGATGTTGTATTTTCAGGGGAAATGCTGCCAAAATTTCGGCAGAATATAAGTGAAATTATTTGAAAAGCTAAGGCAAGTGAATGAGAATGAATCTAATTATTATGTGAATTCTTTTGTATGTAGAGTAGCAAGCTTGGATAAATAAGCATAGTTAATAAGGCGTGGCACAGGTATGTAAGGCTTACCCTTTCTTTCTTTGGCATGTCCTAGAGCCAAGTAAGGTATGATATTGATATGCACATTGGGGTTACTCTATTCTGTGATTCCGAGCTTGTTTATGATTCGTATGCACTTTTGATATGTTCTTAAAAGAATTCTGTAAGAATTAATGTGCTCGACTTTTGAAAACAGTCTGCTATGTTTTGATACGTATGTATGGTTCCAAAAGACCTATCTGATTTGATCCATAATGAGATTCGAAAAGCTCCTGATATGACTATTGTTTTGATTCTTCAAAGAAAGCTTCTGAAACGTTCAAAGAGTTTCTGTTCCTAAAAGAATTCCGTAAGTATTAGTGTCCCTAACTTTGGTATATGGTCTCGGATCGGTTTGATATATGACTATGATCCCTATGGCTCTTGATGTGCTTATGATGTTTAATATGTTTCCGAGTGGTATTCGAAAGATATTTGGTATGACAAATGTCTTGATTCTCAAATGATAGTTCGTTCGATTATTCCATCGAGTCTTTGATATAATTTGATATGTATACATGGTCCCAAAAGCTCCATTTTATTTGACCCTTAACGATATCCGAAAGGTACATGACACGATTATGGCTTGATTTTCCAAAAATGGCTTCTGAAACGTTCGTAGAAGGTTTTGAACCTCAAACGCTCATAACTTTCGCATACTAAGTCGGATTGACCCGAAAATTGTTTCTGAGCCTTCAGATGTCAATAAGTGTACATATCCATCGAGTCTTGATTTGTATGCATATGGTTTCTCACTACTCTGCACGTGCACGCCTCAATATATCTTTCACTGAGTCCCGGGCCAGGACACGTTATCGTGCGCATTCCTCTGTATTTTTTTCACTGAGTCCCGGGCCAGGACATGTTCTCGTGCGCACTCCATTGCATTGTTCACCGAGTCCCTCATAGGCGGGCCGGGACACGTTATATGAATATGTATATGATGATGTGATGATACTGGAATGGCGGCTAGGATGACATATGATAACTCTATTCACCGAGACCCGCACTAGAGGGCCGGGACACGTTATATGTATACATGATATATGATCCACCAAGTCCCTCACTAGAGGGCCGGGACACATTATGCATATATGATATATGATTTGGCATGCATGATTCAAATACACCGCGTCCCTCACTAAAGGGCCGGGTTCTGTTATAAGCATACATGATATTTAACTCTATCCACCGCGACCCTCACTAAAGGGCCGGGATCTGTTATATGTGTATATGATATATGATGTCCGCATACATGATGACTCCATTCACCGCGTCCCATACTAGAGGGCCGGGATCTGTCATACGCTTATACGATATATGATTCTGACATGCATGATCTGTGTATGGAAAGTAGGCCTTCTGGCAATTCTGTACCTTCTGTACTCCTTCTGACATCGGACTTCGGCATATATGATCTGTGTCTGGAAGCCAAACATTCTGGTATTTGGGATCTGCACTTTTTCTGACATATGACATCGGCATACACGATTTGTGATAGAAAAATAAGCGTTTTGGTATTCTGGATAACGTACTTATTGTTTGTGCTGTCTGTTTCGATTGTGGTTCGGTTTTCTGTATTTCATGCCTTACATACTCAGTACATATTCCGTACTGACCCCCTTTCTTCGAGGGCTGCGTTTCATGCCAAGCAGGTACACCCAGATTAGTAGAAGATTTTGTCAGAAGATGGTCCAGCGGGATTTGCGAGCTCCACTTCCTCCTGGAGTGTTGTCGAGTCAGAGTAAATGTATGTTATGACTTCTGGTTTGATGGTAGAGACTTTGCAGACAGAGTTGTGGGTATTGGTTGTCAGTTCTGTAAGCGGTTCCATCAGCCGATGTGTCATTTTGTGTTATGATATAAGTTCTATATGAGCACAAAATTTGTTTAACTTGAAAGCAACGAAAAAGAATATTTCTGAAAGTTGTGCTATGTATTTCATTCTATTTGATTTAAATGTCCGAAAAGAATATGTATGTAATAAGAGTCAGAGGGTTCGCTCGGCCCTGAGGAAGGGTCGGGTGCCCATCACACCCTAGTGAGGTTAGGGTGTGACAATAACGCCATAAACACATCAAACGCCATAAATACATCATAACGCCATAAACACATCATAACGCCATAAACACATCATAACGCCATAAACACATCATAACACCATCATATCATCGCATCATCACGCCATCACATCATAACACCATTATATATATATATATATATATATATATATATATATATATATATATATATATATATATATATATATATCGTATCCCGGCCCTCTAGTGTGGGGCTCGGTGAACAATGCAGTGAAACTATGCACGAAGACGTATCCTGGCCCGGGACTCAGTGAAAGACATATTGAGGCAGGCACGAGTAGAGTAGTGAGCAACCATATGCAAATTAAAAAATTATGAAAGACTCAATGGAATAATCAAAACATCTTTTGAATGTCACAGTGGATTATATCCCAATAGAACTCCTGGAATCATATACACGTATCAAGATATAATAAAATAGCTTCTGGAAATCAAGAACAGTAGCCATCCTAGTGGCTTTAAGAATAGGAACTTCTTTGGAATCATATACACATCGTCTATTCGTTTCATAAAGATCATGCCAAAAAGAAAGAAGGGTTAACTTACATACCTGTTATAGACCGACCGTAACCAAGCTTGCTTCGTCGCCCCTTTAGCCTATTAATATGAGAGTAACATTATTGTTAATAAACTACGATTTCCCACTTAGAAATCTACAACCAATCACTTATGGGAATCACTCCTTAGTTTATACCCCTTGATTAGTATTTCGATTAGTTAAGAACTTAACGGAAATCGGGCAGCATTTCTTCTATATAACTCACCTAACCCGAACTTCTAATTTATCTCCGGTTATCACAACAATAAAATTAATTTCATATTAACTAAAATTAAATCCATTCTTAAAGTACCTTCAAAACAGCCCAATATACATTCCTATACCGATACTTATATACACTTCTTTATTTTCGTATATACATAGTATAACAACAAACACAACAACAACAACTACAGCCAATCCCACGATATTCCAACACACCAAACAATTCACAACAACCACCAAACAGTCCACATGATAACAATAACAATTTATCCGATTTCCCGCAATTAATTTTGTAGTTCCCGTCTCATAATTTAACTATGACCTGGACGAATTTAAATATATCTAGTAGAGGATAATTCATACCTTATATGTCAATAAATACTCTTCTTCCGCCTTACTTTATTTCGAAGAAAGCCCGGTTTACTTAGAATCCTTTGATGATTCTTGGAAATTCTTGCACAATATATCAATCCGCAACATAGACATAATAAACAAATGCTTCTTTGTGTCCCATTTGGACCAGATAACCATAGCTTCATTTCAGCCAACCACCCCTAACGTTGCACAATGAATCTGGAGCAACAAAATATTTGTGTTCTGCCTTGTCAAGCTAAAGCAAAACTTTTGTTTGATTTTCCCCTTATTTTTAATAAAAAAATGTGATTATGGTGCTGGACACCTAGCAAAAGATCAAATTTCCTTTCCTCTCAAAAACTAACTTTTTTTTATAATAATAAATGGACCTAGAAGTACTACCTAACTGAAACGTTTTGTTGTCTTCCAATCAAACAAAATCCAAATGAATTAGATCCTTTATTTTATATAGGGACAAGGATATGCCTCCACCTCATTCATCCACTACTTGGGTTTGTCCCCCTCAATTATTATCTCTTAACTTGTGATTAAAATGTTTGCATGTAGCTGATATTAAGCCACCCCCCAAATTGGACCTTATCTCATTATTAATAAATATCCACCATCCTAGTATAATGAACAACCATCATAATTAATTTCTTGATCATGGTTTACTTAAACATGAACCACTTTTAACACACTTCATATACTCATTATCATAATAATGTGGTATAACTCTAGTCCATAGCCCCTTTATACATACTCCAAATATTATTCTCAATCACCGTCGCCACACTTGTTAAAACCAAAATTATTTCGGGACTTCATTCCTTGTATACAACGAGTTCTTGATTTTCATGCTTGAATATGATAAAATCTTTCGGGCTCGGGTAAATTTTCTCATGTTGGACTTGTCACGACCCAGCCAGGGGCCGTGACGGGTACCCGGGGCTGACCACCGAGCACCGCTCGTTCTACTACTCATCATACTCATTAAGCCTCCTTTTCGTTCTTAAACTCATAATCATAAGAAAATCATTTCCATTGAAGAACATAAATACTTTTATATACATAAGCCCTTTGGCTATCAAAAGATAATGTACACATATCTACGTATATACAGTAGTGACCATATAACCCACACATACGTATCTACGAGACTCTACTAGAGTACTAGACATAAGGACGGGACAAGACCCCGTCGTGCCCAAAATACTTATAAATATATATATACACAAATGTATAACCCGATTAGCACCTCCGGAATAATGGAGTGCTTCTGGAAATCTGCTGGTAGCTCCTAAAGGTCTACGTCGTCTCCCTGTCTACCTGTGGGCATGAACACAGCGTCCAAAGAAAACGGACGTCAGTACGAATATTGTACTGAGTATGTAAGGAATGAATGAAACAAACATAATAGAAAAATCATAAGTCATAAGGTGAAGGAAAAACTTGTGCGACCTTTAAGGATGAATACATTTCACACATATATCACAAATACATAATCGTCGTACATGAACCATCATAGCGTACACATCATCAAGTCATATAATTTATCATCGTAGTGCCGTAGCTTCTCATACACGTAAAACACTATCCGTATTCGGCCAAGTAGGGCTCGACAATATCCGTATTCGGCCACGTGGTGGCTCGATAGTATCCGTATTCGGCCACACAGTGCCTCTACAATATCACATACATATCTTCCATATTCGGCCACGTAGTGGCTCGACCATATCACATGCATCATACAAGGATCAATATATCTCATCATTATCATCACATACATCTTATAAGCTTATCGTAACCTTTCATTAATTCAAACATTTAAATTTAAAGACAATCTATGAAAATCACATCATATTCGTAGCATGAATCTTGTATAAACATCGTATGATAGTCTTCATAACCTTTGGGCTTAAGCTCATCATTTCCATTATCATTCCTATAGCGTATCTCTTACCTTTATCTCACATGAAATCCTTTATGAACATAGACTCGTAGTTTCTCGAAACATTGGTCATATAACATTCATTGAGGCTTATGAACAATCTATAACAATGTCGGGGTGACGTAAGGTCGAGAGCCCCCCCCCCCCTCCCCCCGCTTATATTATGAACGTTTATGAGTATCGTGCCTCGCCTTGAAGGAAATAGAGCATAAAGCGAGTGTTAACAAAGATAACATCATTAGCCTTATTGGAACATCATGCCACAATTTCTTGAATCGCTATACTCTAGCTCAATATCATCACCATCATATTCGTATGAAATTCAAGATATTGAAGGGCTCATAGGCTTCGTTTTGTAGATGGATTATATAAGACTTGAAGGATTCAAGACTTTTGAAAGAAAAGATAAGCCTTACATACCCTTTCCTTTAGCTATTCTACCGCTTGATCGTTCCTCTTCAATATTCGCGTGTTTACCTTCAAGAGAATTCGCATCAACGTCAGTTAATCGACTATAAAACGCGTGACTATTTCTAGGAAAAATTGGGCAACATTTCCTTTGTTTCTACTACTTTTCCGATGTTTCATTTCAACTACCAAACATTCACAACAACACTCACAATATCGTTTCAACAATCGTCATTTATCTACATTTACCACATTCCACCATTTTTCTCCACATTTACGGGTTTTAGCTCATCATCACATTTTCTCATACATCACACCTATTTTATTGTCTACACTTCATTTATAACATATTTATACTCCCAACTCATCAACATTCATAATTCAATCGAACTATCATTCAACTATGGCACTATTTACATTTTTATGACCCATTTACTACACTATTCTATAATCCAGGTGTTTCAACGTATAAATACTTCAATCATCATGCGAAAGTCATAAAACTTACCTTAGATGTGGTAGGAATGAGCCTTGAGTAACAATACTCTTCTATGCCAAAAACCCTACTTCACTTCCTTTGCAATTTCTTGGTGTAGATGAACTTTGATGAGTTTCACACTCTTGATTTCATGGTTTTAGTGTTGTTGATCTTGATTTTCCTTTTCTTCTCTTGTGGGTGAAATGTTTGGATAAGTTCTAGAGGGTTCTTGAAGGTTGTAGATGAAATATGAATGAAAATGAATGAGAAAGTCACTTATAATAATCACAAAATCTGATTTTTAATGAACAGTCGCCGGGGTGTACAGTGGTCGTAAACCACAGTTTACGGACCGTATACTAGTTTACGGTCCGTCCTTCATGGCCGTATTTAAGCATATCAAAAACAGAAGGGTTGGATGTCATTATGGTGATTTATGATCGAGGTTTACGGGCCGTATTTCGATTTACGGTCCGTATTCTGGGTCGTGTTTTACCATTTCAACATTTAACAGAAAGTTGAATTTCTTGGAGTGTTGGAGGACGATCGCACTTTACGGTCCATAAATCACTTTACGGGCCGTATTGTGCTTTACGACCTCTAGACTGAAATGAATTTCTACAACTTCTTATTTCCAAAAATTCATGAATCGTCATTCCCTACTTAGTAAAACACCGTACACTCATACCCTTCGTTGATCTATTCATTGTAGACTCACGGAAAAATTTTTCGAGGTGTAACACTCTTCCCCCCTTTTGGAACATTCGTCCTCGAATGTTAAAACACTCGGGATTCTACCAAAATTTCGCCAGAGTTTCCCTTGTAATATGGTACTACCACCCTGTCACAACAACCCATAATATCATTTCCTCACAGGGCCACAACATAATAGCAACATATCTATGGGCACACACGATCCAAAATCATGAAAAGAAAATGTACATACCTTTTTCAATCATGGTTCTTAACTTAAATCTTTCCCATTCCCTTTTCATCATATGGTAAATTCTTCTAGGACCCCTCTCGTGTCCTTTATTGATTATGCAGCCTCGTACTACTAACTCAATAATCCTGTAATGGTAACTTCTAAAGTGCTATAACGTATGTCTCGGATATTTTCCTTACACTCACATCTTCATAGAACATATATATATATATATATATATATATATATATATATATATATATATATATATATATATATATATTGACAATACAGGCTGCACGATAAGGAAGCTTTCGTCAATAACTAACTTGCTCGGTAGCGCATGTCACTCCCTTACTTTTTTCTAACTGACCCTATATTTTCTCTATTCTTTAGCAACTGCTATCTTAGAGGTTCTACCCATCACACCCTACTTCCTTAAAGCTTGTGTAGCATCGTCCTCACAATCCCCTTTAAGTCTTATCGGTAGTATTTCTAAAGGTATTTCATATAGATTACCAGTGGTGGATCAATATTATCCTCAAGGATATATGTATAAAAACTGTTAATACCACATATCATACTTTACCGATTACCGTCGCTACATAGAATAAAACCTCTCAATTCATACTTGTTTAAGATGATAAATATTTATTTCTCCTTTCACACATTCTCAAAGATACAGATATACCTGTGGCGGCATCGGGAAATGAATTTGGATCTTATCGCTCAGCTAATGCATATATACGGGGCTGAGTGGCACCTGAAGTAGTTGCTCCCCCTCTGCCTCTACCTCGCCCTGCCGGAACCGGCGAAGTCTGCCCTTCCGAGTGCACCGAAGAAGAACCAGCCGCTGATCCTGCAGGCTGAACCGCGTGCCTACCGCCTCGAAATGGGCACTCTCTCATAATGTGACCCGACTGGCCGCAAACATAACAAACATCCGTGCCCAATCGGCATGGTCCCCAATGTAGCTTACCGCACTGGGTACATTGTGGTATAGATGATCTCCTCTGGCCTGAATCACTCCTATACCGAGATCCCGACTCGGTGAAACTCTGATCCGGTCGAGGATGACTAGAGAAGTCGGACCCCTAGTCTGCGACTCGTGGAGGTATACTAGTCACAGACTGACCTGAGTGCCTAAAATAAGTTTGCCTCGATCCCCTTCTATGGTCGCTATCAGCACCTATGGATCTGGCCCTCGTACTTGGCCCTTGATCTATATCACGTTCGCCCCTTTGCGGATGTCATTGCTCTTTGAGATTTTGAGCATGTGCCTGTATTCGGGAAATATCCATCCCGTCTTGCAAAGAGGCCGTTAAGCAATCTTTGAACAAATGTGGCCCTAGGCCAGTCATAAACCTATGCACTATATCTCCCATATCGGCCACCTTAGCCGGGGTATATCTAGCCAACGAATTGAAATGAAGGCTATACTCCCGGGCACTCATATTCCCTTGTTTCAAATTTAAGAACCTATCCGCTCTAGCTCGGCAGACCTCAGGTGGCAAGTAGTGGCGGATGAAGGCATCTACAAATTCTTTCCAAACCGGAGGAGGCACATTCTCTCCTCTTGATAATACCCAATTATTATACCATAAGACTGCCACGTCCCGAAGTCTGTAAGATGCTAATTCCACAGATTCAGTCTCAGAGGCATGGATAATTTTCAATGTCCTCAACATCTCATCAATAAATCCTTGCAAGTCTTCGTCCGGCTTTGACCCAACGAACTCCGGAAGATTTAAAGTCATAAAATCGTGGGCTCTAGTATTAACAGCCCTGTCACTTGAACCCGAACCCGAACCCTGTGACTGGGCGGCAACTAGCTGTGTCAATAAGCGGATAGCCTCAGTCACTTGTTGACCCGAGGCAACCGGGGGAGGAATTGGAGCTGGAGCTCCTCCTTGTTCTTCCACATCAGGCGGGGCGGAGGAAGTATTAGATATGGCTTCATTATGTGACTCTCCCTCTTCTACATACATCGGAGGCTCTCTTTCTACCCGCCTCCTTGCCGTAGTCTTGCCTTTCTGGGCGGTTGTAACTTTTCCCTTTGGCGGCATTCTGAAATCAAAACACACTATTAGGGAGGAAAAAACCTTATACATGGCTCTATCGCACGATCTCATAAGAAGAAGGATGGTCATTTTTCCTAAATGCCCTGTAGCCGCCTGTTTATTGATGTGGCGTGCAACACACCATAAACAAGACTCTACTAGACACGGCTCGTAGACACTTCCAAGGACGAACTGCTCTGATACCACTTCTATCACGACCCAGCTAGGGGCCGTGACGGGAACCCGGGGCGGACCACTGAGCACCGCTCGTTCTACTACTCATCATACTCATTAAGCCTCTTTTTTCATTCGTAAACTCATAATCATAAGAAAATCATTTTCATTGAAGAACATAAATACTTTTATATACTTAAGCCCTTTGGCTATCAAAAGATAATCTACACATATCTACGTATATACAGTAGTGACCTTGTGAGACCATATAACCCAAACATACGTATCTACGAGCCTCTACTGGAGTACTAGACATATGGACCGGACAAGACCCCGTCGTGCCCAAAATACTTATACATATATATATATATACACAAAAGCATAAGCCGATTAGCACCTCCGGAATAATGGAGTGCTTCTGCAAATCTGCTGGTAGCTCTTAAAGGTCAGCGCCGTCTCTTTGTCTACCTGTGGGCATGAACACAGCGTCCAAAGAAAACGGACGTCAGTACGAATATTGTACTGAGTATGTAAGGCATGAATGAAACAAACATAATAGAAAAATCATAAGCCATGAGGTGAAGGAAAAACCTGTCCGACCTTTAAGGATGAATACATTTCACACATATATCACAAATACATAATCGTCGTACATGAACCATCATAGCGTACACATCATCAAGTCATATAATTCATCATCGTAGTGCCGTAGCTTCTCATACACGTAAAACACTATCCGTATTCGGCCACGTAGGGCTCGAAAATATCCGTATTCGGCCACGTGGTGGCTCGACAGTATCCGTATTCGGCCACGCAGTGGCTCGACAATATCACATACATATCTTCCATATTCGGCCATGTAGCGGCTCGACCATATCACATGCATCATACAAGGATCAATATATCTAATCATTATCATAGCCATCACATACATCTTATAAGCTTATCGTAACCTTTCATTAATGCACACATTTAAATTTAAAGACAATCTATGAAAATCACATCATATTCGTAGCATGAATCTCGTATATACATCGTATGATAGTCTTCACAACCTTTGGGCTTAAGCTCATCATTTACATTATCATTCCTATAGCGTATCTCTTACCTTTATCTCACATGAAATCCTTTATGAACATAGACTCGTAGTTTCTCGAAACATTGGTCATAGAACATGCATTGAGGCTTGTGAACAATCTATAACAATGTCGGGGTGACGTAAGGGCGAGAGCCTCCCCGCTTATATTATGAGCGTTTATGAGTATCGTGCCTCGCCTTGAAGGAAATAGAGCATAAAGCGAGTGTTAACAAAGATAACATCATTAGACTTATAGGAACATCATGCCATAATTTCTTGAATCTCTATACTCTAGCTCATTATCATCACCATCATATTCGTATGAAATTCAAGATATTGAAGGGCTCATAGGCTACGTTTTGTAGAAGGATTATATAAGACTTGAAGGATTCATGCCTTTTGAAAAAAAATATAAACCTTACATACCTTTTCCTTTAGCTATTCTACCACTTGATCGTTCCTCTTCAATATTCGCGTACTTACCTTCAAGAGAATTCGCATCAACGTCAGTTAATCGACTATAAGAACGCGTGACTATTTTCTAGGGAAAATTGGGCAGCATTTCCTTTGTTTCTACTACTTTTCCGATGTTTCATTTCAACTACCAAACATTCACAACAACACTCACAATATCGTATCAACAATCGTCATTTATCTACATTTACCACATTCCACCATTTTTCTCCACATTTACGGGTTTTATCTCATCATCACATTTTCTCATACATCACACCTATTTCATGGTCTACACGTCATTTATAACATATTTATACTCCAAACTCATCAACATTCATAATTCAATCCAACTATCATTCAACTATGGCACAATTCACATTTTATGACCCATTTACTACACTCTTTTATAATCCTGGTGTTTCAACGTATAAATACTTCAATCGTCATAAAACTTACCTTAGATGTGGTAGGAATGATCCTTGAGTAACAATACTCTTCTATGCCAAAAACCCTACTTCACTTCCTTTGCAATTTCTTGGTGTAGATGAACTTTGATGAGTTTCACACTCTTGATTTCATGGTTTTAGTGTTGTTGATCTTGATTTTCCTTTTCTTCCCTTGTGGGTGAAATGTTTGGATACGTTCTAGAGGGTTCTTGAAGGTTGTAGATGAAATATGAATGAAAATGAATGAGAAAGTCACTTATAATAATCACAAAATCTGATTTTTAATGAACAGTCGCCGGGGTGTACAGTGGTCGTAAACCACAGTTTACGGACCGTATACTAGTTTACGGTCCGTCCTTCATGGCCGTATTTAAGCATATCAAAAACAGAAGGGTTGGCTGTCATTATGGTGATTTACGATCGAGGTTTACGGGCCGTATTTCGATTTACGGTCCGTATTCTGGGTCGTGTTTTACCATTTCAACATTTAACAGAAAGTTGAATTTCTTGGAGTGTTGGAGGACGATCGCACTTTATGGTCCGTAAATCACTTTACGGGTCGTATTGTGCTTTACGACCACTGGACTGAAATGAATTTCTATAACTTCTTATTTCCAAAAATTCATGAATCGTCATTCCCTACTTAGTAAAACACCGCACACTCATACCTTTCATTGATCTATTCATTGTAGACTCACGGAAAAATTTTCCGAGGTGTAACAGGACTGCCTAATTTTCTAGTCCAAAAATATATGGTATTATAGCTTGGACCGTATTTCATTCAAATAAATTTCGAACCTCGACGAAACTTATTTTCTTCGATTTGATAAACATCTAATCCTTATGATACATATGTACTATCACTCTAACCACCTATAAGCTTAGGGGATAACCTCGTTTAGTTACTAATGTCGTTTGACTTGCACGCTTTCCAACGCATGAAAACACGGGATGTAACACCCTTCCCCCCTTTAGAACATTCGTCCTCGAATGTTGAACTAGTCCTATATAATTATACTGGTTATGATGATCTTATAACGTATCAATTCTAAATAGTACTCGTCTATCATGATGTGCCTCTCTTTACTTAGCCTAATGCCATTCTCCACCCGCCTTCAGTTAATACTGAATTTCCAAGAAAGTGGTCATAACTTAGCTGCTTTTGTCATTGACCGCAACTTACTATTTCCATCCATACTCGAATCTTAAGTCGAGTTTTTCTTGTTGTGAAGTCACCTTTTAATCATTTGACATGCACTATCTTAATATTCTCTTTGAGTAGTTGAAAACGAGTTTTCTTCTTAGTAATGAATCTCGGTTGCTATACTTTCTTGACACTTCAGGAATATCCTTTCAAGAGTTATAAGTCAGTCACTCTCCCAATATGAGTTTTCTTGATACCTGAACTCGTCGATCCCCATTTGGCTCAATTAGTCTAGAAATCCTTCACAATTACTTAATAATCAGGGACCTTCTTCTTATCTTTAGAATCCTCTTCGGGTGTCTCTTCTCACTTAACTTATATCCGAATAAAGGGTAAAATACATGATGATCTTAAGGGGTTTAAATCTCATGTAAATCCCATAATGCATCTTTCGAGAGCACTCTTTTTGAGGTGAATACTTGTCTCACATCGTGAGTGAACACTTGTATAGGTAGTTTTCCCTACAGCACTCCTATCATCACATTTAGGTGCCACCTCTCTTTTATCATATGCTCATTTTTCAAATCTGTTTCACATTTTGCATGACCTTATGAAGCGCTATCTTGAACTTTCCGTCCCTCTTTTGTCCTTCGGTCCATACCTCTTACCATTTCATTCTTACGCCTATGCTTGTTGTGTCACCTCGTAATGTCGAAGGTCAATTTCCCTTTGTTGTCCAATGTCTATAACTATCTCATCTGTATTAAAACTCGCTCGTAGCCTATCTTATCATACTCATTTCCTTCCTTTATTCACCCCTTCGATTTTCGCATCTCCTACTATAGGAGATTTTCTATCTCTTCTCTCTGCTACTTATAAGTCGCAATATCATTAGCGCACAACTCTATTGCCAAATCTTAGCCTCTAATCTGGTGTAGCATTGCTATCCTTCGTAATACCTCTTAAGTTACTCGTTACTATTCTTTGGTCATATTCTTCCCCTTTTTTTTATACCACTTTGTAATGCCATATCATTCAAGATCCTTACAGATGCTTCTCCGCACCATCTAAAATACCATCCTGACTTCTATCTATACATTGCTAGCTTTCAGATCTTACTAACTTGTCCCAGCGAGGGATCTCATTCAAAGTTTAAGCATTCATAGCAAATATATTGCAGTACCAATTGTTTCCATCTTACTCTTGCATTTTTCTCACCCGCTTCCCCCCTTCGGGGTGTACTTATACCCTTATCCGTTTATATTCTGCTCTATGTCCCTATTTTCAATCACAAGTTCACTCGATCCTATTTCCAATTCACTTGGTATACTGTACCATTTCCATATCTTTTCTTTATACTTTATAGCTTCGATTATCCACGTTCGAAACCTTAACAAAAACATGAAGCGACGAGAACCTTTCTATATAAAGTACGAAATTTCATCCGATAATCTGTACTCGAGTAATGCAACCAATGTAGCAACTCATCCATGGTCACATTCTACTGAACCCAATCAATACTTAATGAGTGCTAGTAGTCGTTTCAAGTTCTCAATTAGATAGCACTTATATTCCGATGATAAGTGTCCACAGTTCTCCCGTAACACTATCTTTATCCCAACCTGTATCATATGTTCCCTCTAATAAATTTACAGTACATTATTTGTTCCTCAAGCCTACAGTCCATTGTCCTTCAAGGATTTCCGAGGCGAAGTCATATACATGCAGTACTTCTGTATGCCTTATGCTCTTTTAGCCTTGTAGTGTACCCAACACTGACTTCTAACTTACTCAAAATCATTTCAAGTTCGTCTTAATAATGGTCTTATCCTATCACCTTGCCATCGTACTACACCTTTAAGTTCGCAGCTATATATTTCCCTTTTATTTTATACTCGTACTCAATTAATTACGTCTATCTTGGGTGCTTCCTTTAGAATTCCCTTACCATTCCTCCAGTCAATGTCCATCTTTTATTCTGTGCATAAGGAATCTTATGCTACCTATGTATCCTTCGGGAAACATTACTTCTACATAACCCCTTTCTCATTTTCAAAACGTATTCCATTCATTCATGTTTGTTCTTATCATACCAGTCACTTTCTAGCATTCATTCTACCTCGTTGCTCATTTTTTTGTAGTTTGGTCTTTCACAGTCCCATCACTTATATTACTCGTGTTCTCGACTATACATGTCATAACTATTACTGAACTGTTATCTCGCTTTCTTCTTATTTCCTTCTTTCAATGAAGTCCTTCTTCTCTTGTGTTTGCTATCATTTCCGTTATCGCCTAATCTTTATTCTGAACTTTCCCTATAGAAGAACTTTATAAGTCTTTCTTATTCGTTCTATAACTCGCCTATATACTTTAGTCACATAGATCACGTCATATCTTTTAGTCACTTCCTCGCTAGGCTTTACTCATTTTCATAACAATCCTTATTATATTTACGTTATATCCTGTTCGTAATCAATCCTATAATGTAATACTTCTTAACCTTATTCACGATTCTTACTATGGCTTAATTACACTCTGCGGGGTCGGCATACTTAACCTTTTACCCTTTCTGATCAATCTTATCCTTAATACCTCACAAGCTGTCTTATCAATACATTCATATTCGTCACAATTCTTCCTCCTCTGCACTCTTGTCTCAATCATACTATTACTTCTTCTAACTATAAACTCGTCGTAATTTACCCCTGCTTGTCAATTCAGTTGATACCTCAATATAACACTCTATTAAAATTTGCCAGCCTTTTCTAAATCATCTCTTGTTATCACAAGTCCTTCCAAATTTTCCTAGCATTTCCTTTTTACCATATTGATATCGACCTCATAATTACTATTATCATCAATTCAACGGTTAACTTATTTCTCGAAGTAAGCTATACTCTGCCACGACCCAGCTAGGGGCCACGACGGGTACCCGGAGCTAGTTATCAAGCACCGCTCACTCTACTGCTTATCTAGCTCATTTAATACTCTTTTATCAAATTTTCATACCAATTGTAGGAAAATCATGTTTAATCGAAACATAAATACTTTATATACATTTGCCTCTCGGCCATCAAAATAATATACATACATATGAAAACCTCTTGTGAGACCATCTAACCCACACTGCGTATCTACAAGCCTCTACTAACATAATGAAATCATGGACGGAACAAGACTCCGTCATGCCCAAAATATGCATATATGAATGTACATCAAAAGAATAGTCGTAAGCACCTCCGAACAATGGAGTGCTATCTATCAGCTGACAGCTACTGAGGACCTGGGCCAAGCTCTCCTCCCTATCTACCTGTGGGCATGAACACAGCGTCCGAAGAAAGGACGTCAGTACGAATATTGTACCTGTTATATCCCGTGTTTTCACACGTTGGAAAAATTTGGAAATATTCTTGACTTGTAAGAAATAAGGTCATAATTAATTTTTATTTAACATAGTAGTTGGGCATGAAATAATAGTGTTGTGGAAGTGTGGGATAAGGCTAAGGGAAAATTTGGAATTTTGGAAATTAGTTTCGGGAATTACAAAATATGATTCACAAGTCATTGGGCTCAAAAATTGAAATGAAATTGAGGCCCAAAGTTGGGAGCGTGGCCGGCCAACATGGTCATGATCCAAGTCCAATTACTTGGTCATGTGACCAAGTCTTCATATTATATTTATTAGAAAATTCAAGAACATAGAGTGATAAGAAGACAAAGTAAAAACAAGAGAGAAAGAGAGAGGGGTTTCGGGTTTGAGGTGCAAAAATCACCACAAAAAATCTTGCTCCTAAAATTTTCTTTTGTGGTTTTCCTACTAAATTGAGTAGGCTCTTTAACTTGGTGTAGTTGGTTTGGAGAAAGGAGACCTTGGTTCATCAAAGTAATCACAATTCAAGTGAAGAAGACTAAGGGAAAATGTGAGAATCTATCTGTTATCCTTGTGTTATGAAGTCTTGTTTGTGTTGTAGTATGTAGAAATGTGTTGATTGTATGTAGAAATGGAAGTTTGCAAAGTGGGTGTGTGATGTATATGTGTAGCCGTGTGTATGTATATGTTGTATAGCCATAATGTGTTGAATTCATGTTATATTCTAGTTGTAGTTGTGATGAAATGCATATTGGAATTGGAAGTTGAATGAATTTAGTTGAAGTTGATAAAGAGAGCATATGGCCGTGTGGTATGTTAGAGTTGGAATGGAAATGAATCAAGTTTGTGTAATGTGTTAGTTGTGTTATTGTGATTCTGGCAATGTAAATGAAAGTAAAATGATATAAGTTTGTTATGAAATGGAATGTAGAAGTTTATGTCGTTTTAGAATGATTTTACGACATTATGAAAATGAAGTTATTAAGTTGCAAATTATGATGAGTATTGATGAAGTTGGAAGCTAGAAACATATTATGAATATGTTTGTTAAAGATTAGAAATTTTGAGTGAATTATGACTTTGGCGGAAAGTTGTATATTATGTATATCGTGTGTATAATTTGAGGAAACGATATGAAACGCTTCCAAACTATGTTGTGATGATCTAGTTTGATAATCAATGTGAAATCATTGAAATTGGTTTGGAAATTGAAGTTGAAATGAAGGTTATGGCATTATGTCGGCAAGTAGAACTAGTTGTGCCATATTGTGTTTCTAATGTTTGTTGTTGATGTTGATGTTGTTGTTTGGGCTGTTGTTGATGATTTTGAGCAGAGTTGAATCCTCAGGGATGCTATATGTATAGGGGAGGTGCTGCCGAAATTTCGGTAGACATATATGAGTTAAATTGAATTCGTAACATCTATAACTTACAATTGGTAAATGTGACCATTTACAGATTTTCGACGAAACGGAGAGTGAGCTTGGATAGGCTTAAAAAGCTCAAAAGGTATGTAAAGCTACCCCGATCCTTCTTTTGGCATGCCTAAGTGTATTAGAATCGAATTCGGGCCTCGAAAGACTTTCTGCCCCTCGAAATCCGCAAGTGAAAATACCACTTTTTCTTTCAGTAAGATTGAACTCTTTTGGTATGTTTTCTTGGAAATTATGCAAACTTTCTCTAAACCCGTTGGAAAGCTATAGAATGTCCGTAGAACCTTTATAGGTGACCCCATAACCTTAAAGGGCGTGATTTGAGCCCACCGCCTTGCTTGTTCCGAGGTGGGCCCACTATTCCCGGTTTTGCCCTTATTGTACTTAAGAATTTTCGAGCGATTTTTTTTAAAGAAATGTTTTGACTACCATTCTAATTACCTAACAATCATTGTTTTAAATATTCCATTAAGTCTGATAAATTGTTTTGACACTCGAAACGACTTCAGAAAGGTTATACTCTGTAATTCAGTATGATGCCCGAAACTCATTTATTATGATCCCTTCCGACCCCATTGGATTGGTTTATCTTTGATATGTCTTATCGAGTCTATGGAAACGTTTATGATATTTTAATTGCATTAGTCTCTCACTACTCCACTCATGGATGCCCCAATGTTTCGCACACTGAGCCCGGGCTAGGATATGTTGTCAAGCGTGATCCTCTACATTGTTCGTCGTGCCTCGATGTGAGGGGGCAAGTATTCGCGTACATGGGTTTGTGGAGTATGATGTGCCATGTCCGCTTGTTCTGATATGATTTGCTATGGCCATTTGATATGACGTATTATGATACGGGGTTATGCCCCTTTTCTGATTCTTCTGTGTTGTGGCACCAGCGTCGGGAGGGTGGCCACGTTCTGTCTACCGAGTCCCTTGGCGGGGGCCGGATTTGGTATGTCATATGCTTCTGTACCCACTCTGCATGTTTTGAAAATATATATTTGATACTTTGGATTTTCTGTTTACTTTCTGCACGTTCTGTACCAGTTATGAGTTTGTTTCTGTAATTCAGGCTTTACATATTCAGTACATATTTCATACTGACCCTCTTTCTTCGGGGGCTGCGTTTTCATGCCGCGCAGGTACCGACGACGGGTTTGCAGATCCGCCCGCTTAGGATCTTATTCTGCTATTTTGGAGCGCTCTTTTCTCCAGAGCCCATCTTTTGGTACAGTCTGTCATCACTGTATATGTATATTCTCATTCATGGGTACGGCGGGGCCCTATCCCTTCATATGATTCTGTCGGTCTGTTTAGAGGTCTGTGGACATAGTTGTGTTTGGGCGATCCCATTCGCCGCGGCGGCCGGTCCGCATATATTTAAATGTTGCTTTGTTGGCCCTGTGTGGCCTTTGTTGGTATTTTCTGCGTGCAGGGTATATGGGATAGTCCGTAAAACAAAGGAAACTCTACCGAAATTTTTCTGGAAATTATCTAAATTTGAAATAAAGCCTTGTCGGCTTCTGACATATACAAGAATGCGTTTGAGTGCCCAGATCGGGCACCAGTCACGGCCTACGGGGTTGGGTCGTGACAAAAGTGGTATTAGAGCGGTTCGTCCTCGGAATGTCTACAGACCGTGTCTAGTAGAGTCTTGTTTATCGGTGTGTTGTGCACCACACCTATAAATAGGAGGCTACAGGGCATTTAGGATACTACCCTTCTTTCTGTCTTAGATCGTGCGATAGAGCTGTGTTATCAGGATGATTCCTCCCTAACGAATTGTTACATTTGCAGTTATGCCTCCAAAAAAGGCGTCAGCGGCCCAAAAGGCCAAGGCAGCAGCTGTGGGAGAGACTAGTTTGGCCCAGAGGTTTACCAGGGCCCATGCATATATTGCTCCTGATATTTTGCCCCCGGCAGAGGGCTCTTCCACACCGCCACATGTAGAGGAGATTGGAGCAGCAGCAGCTGCAGGTCGAGGGGTGGCTCCACCGCCAGCTCCCGAGATTCCAGTACCTGAGCCTCCAGCTCCATGGCCAGGGACTGAGGATCAGACTATGAGAGAGGCAGTCCAGCTATTTACCAGACTTGTGGCGGGACAGGTTCAGGGGCACGGATTGGGAGGTGACCGAGCATATAGGCGTGACAGTTCGAGAGCTCGTGAGTTCTTGACTTGTGGCCCTCCAGAGTTCTTCGGGACAAAGCCCGAGGAGGATCCTGAGGAGTTTATCAGGAAGATGCGGCGCACCTTACATTTGATTAATGCTTCCGCGACAGAGTCAGTCACATTGGCTTCGTACTGGTTTTATGATGTAGCGGCAAATTGGTACGAGTCATGGGAGTTATCTAGAGGTGACGGCGCTCCCCTAGCAGTTTGGGATGATTTTTCTCAGGCTTTTCTTAGCCATTTTCTGCCTCCGGAGTTACGGCGGGCCAAGGCTGACAGATTCTTATTGCTGAGACAGAGGGGCCGCAGTGTTCTTATTGTGGGGTTGGACCGGTATTTTGTCGACAGTTGTTTGGTATTGGCCGCTCAGCCCGATATGGATGTTGCCCGTATTCAGGCGCACGCCCAGGGCATGGAGGACCGGCACACGGGTCATCAGCCCGATAGGAGTCAGGATCGGAGACAGCCCAAGAGGGCTAGATCATCTGGGTATTCGAGAGATTTTCGGGGCAGACAGCCTCAGCAGCCGCAGCAGCCTAGCAGACATCTATCCCAGCCGGCACAGAGCGCACCTCCACAACCTACAGGTCGCAAATTTGATAGCCCAGGTTATTCAGGAGCAGGTCAGAGCTCCAGGGCTTCAGGTTCGCGGACAGATAGGGGTTCTGGTCAGACGAGGCCACCTAGGCCTCAGTGTTCTTATTGTGGCAGATACCATCCGGAAGAGTGCTACAGAGCCACCGGTGCATGTTTTTCTTATGGCCGTCAAGGCCATTCTGTGAGAGATTTCCCGTATAAGGGTAGTTCGGGTGGTGTAGCGCAGCCTACCGGATCAGCCGCCGGGTCGTCATCTTCATCAGTGGCTATGCGCCCTGCAGGGCCGGGTACATCAGCACCGGCGGGTCGCGGCAGAGGTCGTGGTGGAGCTTTGGGTACTAGCGGTCCTTCGAACCGCATTTATGCTTTGGCCAGCCGCCAGGACCAGGAGGCATCGCCTAATGTCGCTACAGGTACATTATTGGTCTTCTCTCAGTCTGTGTATGCATTGATTGATCCAGGTTCGACTTTGTCATATATTTCGCCTCTGGTTGCCAGTAAAATTGGTATAACGTCTGAACCTATAGAACCATTTCAGGTAGCCACACCGATTGGGGACTTTATTGTAGCGAAACAGGTATATAAAGACTGTTCTGTAAATGTATGTGGCCGAGACACTAAGGCAGATCTGGTGGAATTAGATATGATTGAATTTGATGTTATTATGGGAATGGACTGGCTAGCCTCCTGTTATGCTAATGTTGACTGCCAAAATAAGGTAGTTCGTTTCCAGTTTCCCGGGGAGCCAGTTATAGAATGGGCCGGTAATACAGCATCGCCGAAAGGTAAGTTTATTTCATACCTTAAGGCGAAGAAAATGATCAGAAAAGGTTATATTTATCATCTGGTTCGGGTACAAGACGTGACAGCAGAAACGCCGACTCTTCAGTCAGTTCCCGTGGTTAATGAATTTCCAGATGTATTCCCGGATGAGCTTCCAGGCCTTCCTCTAGAGCGGGAGATAGAATTTACTATTGATTTTCTTCCAGATACTCAGCCTATATCTATTCCCCCGTACAGAATGGCACCGGCAGAATTGAAAGAACTGAAAGAGCAGTTGAAGGATCTGTTAGAAAAAGGCTTCATTAGACCCAGTACTTCGCCTTGGGGAGCCCCGGTATTATTTGTGCGTAAGAAAGATGGGTCGCTGCGTATGTGTATTGATTATCGGCAGCTGAATAAGGTAACTATAAAGAATAAATACCCCCTCCCCAGAATTGATGACTTGTTTGATCAGTTGCAGGGCGCCAAATATTTTTCGAAGATAGATCTTCTGTCGGGCTATCATCAGGTACGGGTACGAGAGGCTGATATTCCTAACACAGCGTTCCGGACCAGATATGGGCATTATGAATTCAGAGTTATGTCTTTTGGGCTGACTAATGCTCCTGCCGTATTCATGGATTTAATGAACCCGGTATTCAGGCCGTTCTTAGACATGTTCGTAATTGTATTTATCGATGATATTCTGGTTTATTCTCGGTCCGAGGCAGAGCACGCAGATCATTTGAGAGCGGTACTTGGGGTACTTCGGCATCATAAATTATATGCAAAATTTTCTAAATGTGAATTCTGGCTGGCTTCAGTGGCATTCTTGGGACATATTATTGCAACTGATGGTGTCCGGGTGGACACACAGAAGATTGAAGCCGTGAAGAATTGGCCTAGACCCACGATGCCCACAGAGGTACGTAGTTTTCTGGGATTAGCAGGCTATTACAGAAGATTTGTGGAAAAGTTTGCTTCGATTTTAGCGCCTTTGACAAGGCTAACTCAGAGGGGAGCCAAGTTCCAGTGGACTGATGCTTGTGAACGAAGCTTCCAGTTGCTGAAAGAGAAGCTGACTACAGCCCCAGTTCTGACTCTTCCAGAGGGACCCGATGGATATGTTATTTATTCTGACGCTTCTGGCATGGGATTGGGCTGTGTATTGATGCAGCACGGCAGAGTTATAGCTTATGCTTCCCGACAGCTCAAAAAGCATGAAAGGAATTATCCTACCCACGATCTGGAGCTTGTAGCGGTGATTCATGCTCTGAAGATATGGAGACATTATTTATATGGCGTGCATGTTGATATCTATACAGATCATAAGAGTCTCCAGTATATTTTCAAGCAGAAAGAGGTTAATTTGCGGCAGCGGAGGTGGCTGGAGCTCTTGAAAGACTGATGTGGATATTTTGTATCATCCGGGCAAGGCTAATGTTGTTGCAGATGCGCTTAGCCGGAAATCTATGGGCAGCTTGGCAGAGTTACAGCCTGACCGGAAGGAGCTAGTGCGTGATATTCACCAGTTGGCTAGTCTTGGGGTTCGTCTGGCCGATTCTGGCGGTACACGGATTTCTGTCCGAGGGGTTTCTGAGTCATCTATTAAGGAAGATATCAAGCGGCATCAATATGAAGATCCTGTTTTAGCTCGATATGGAGACACTGCCCATGAAAAGGAGAAGACTCCGTTCGAGTTTACACCAGACAGAACCTTACTATACAGAGGCAGGTTGTGTGTACCTGATATTGCAGGGCTTCGGCAACAGGTTATGGGCGAGGCACATTATGCTCGCTATTCTGTTCATCCTGGGTCTACGAAGATGTACCATGATCTTAGATGCCTATACTGGTGGGATGGTATGAAACGGGATATCGCAGAGTTCGTCGCCCAGTGTCCAAATTGTCAGCAGGTCAAAATTGAACATCAGAAACCGGGTGGACTGTTGCAGGAAATGGAAATTCCGACGTGGAAGTGGGAGATCATTAATATGGACTTCATTACAGGTTTGCCTCGCACTCCACGGAAGTATGATTCCATCTGGGTTATTGTTGATAGGCTGACAAAATCAGCCCATTGTCTTCCCGTCAGAACTACTTATTCCGCTGAGGATTATGCTAGGCTTTATATTAAAGAGATTGTACGACTTCATGGAGTTCCTATATCTATTATCACTGACAGAGGTGCTCAGTTCACAGCGAACTTCTGGAGATCTTTTCAGGAAGGATTAGGGACTCAGCTGAGCCTGAGTACAACTTTTCATCCTCAGAGTGACGGACAGGCCGAGCGCACCATCCAGACGCTTGAAGATATGTTGCGGGCCTGTGTTATTGATTTCAGAGGTAGCTGGGATGATCACTTGCCATTGATTGAATTTGCTTATAATAACAGTTACCATTCCAGCATCCAGATGGCTCCGTATGAGGCTTTGTATGGCACGAAATGCAGGTCACCTATCGGCTGGTTTGATATTGGCGAGACAGAGTTAATTGGCCCAGATGTGATCCAGCAGGCCGTTGATAAGGTGAAACTTATCCGGGAACGACTGTTAGCAGCCCAGAGTCGACAGAAGTCGTACGCAGATAAGCGACGTCGACCGTTGGAATTCCAGGTAGGAGATTGGGTATTCCTGAAGGTATCGCCTATGAAAGGCGTGATGCGGTTCGGCCAGAAGGGTAAGCTCAGTCCGCGTTATATTGGGCCTTATCAGATTATTAGAAAAATTGGAAATGTCGCCTATGAGTTAGATCTGCCATCAGATTTGGAAGCGGTACATCCAGTATTCCATGTGTCTATGCTCCGCAAATGCATTGGTGATCCCTCCAGAAATTTTCCTGCGGATGATATGCAGGTGACGGAGCAGTTATCTTACGAGGAGCAGCCCGTAGCCATTTTGGACCGCCAGGTAAGAAAGCTCCGGAACAAGGATGTAGCCTCTGTTAAGGTGCTGTGGCGGAACAATAATAGGGAGGAAATGATCTGGGAGGCCGAAGAGGAAATGAAGAAGAAATATCCTCATTTGTTCCCTATGCCCACAGGTAATCTTCAATCCTTGCTTAATTTTATTTCAATAATGAAGGTGTGTCGTATGTGTCGTCTATAAACATAAACTCCCCCAAAGTATTTTCAGACCCTATAATATTAACTTAACATTCGAGGACGAATGTTCTAAAGGGGGGAGGATGTTATATCCTGTGTTTTCACACGTTGGAAAAATTTGGAAATATTCTTGACTTGTAAGAAATAAGGTCATAATTAATTTTTATTTAACATAGTAGTTGGGCATGAAAGAATAGTGTTGTGGAAGTGTGGGATAAGGCTAAGGGCAAATTTGAAATTTTGGAAATTAGTTTCGGGAATTACAAAATATGATTCACAAGTCATTGGGCTCAAAAATTGAAATGAAATTGAGGCCCAAAGTTGGGAGCATGGCCGGCCAACATGGTCATGATCCAAGTCCAATTACTTGGTCATGTGCTTGGTCATGTGACCAAGTCTTCATATTATATTTATTAGAAAATTCAAGAACATAGACTGATAAGAAGACAAAGTAAAAACAAGAGAGAAAGAGAGAGGGGTTTCGGGTTTAAGGTGCAAAAATCACCACAAAAAATCTTGCTCCTAAAAATTTTCTTTTGTGGTTTTCCTACTAAATTGAGTAGCCTCTTTAACTTGGTGTAGTTGGTTTGGAGAAAGGAGACCTTGGTTCATCAAAGTGATCACAATTCAAGTGAAGAAGACTAAGGAAAAAGGTGAGAATATATCCGTTATCCTTATGTTATGAAGTCTTGTTTGTGTTGTAGTATGTAGAAATGTGTTGATTGTATGGAGAAATGGAAGTTTGCAAAGTGGGTGTGTGATGTATATGTGTAGCCGTGTGTATGTATATGTTGTATAGCCATAATGTGTTGAATTCATGTTATATTCTAGTTGTAGTTGTGATGAAATGCATATTGGAATTGGAAGTTGAATGAATTTAGTTGAAGTTGATAAAGAGAGCATATGGCTGTGTGGTATGTTAGAGTTGGAATGGAAATGAATCAAGTTTGTGTAATGTGTTAGTTGTGTTATTGTGATTCTGGCAATGTAAATGAAAGTAAAATGATATAAGTTTGTTACGAAATGGAATGTAGAAGTTTATGTCGTTTTAGAATGATTTTACGACATTATGAAAATGAAGTTATTAAGTTGCAAATTATGATGAGTATTGATGAAGTTGGAAGCTAGAAACATATTATGAATATGTTTGTTAAAAATTAGAAGTTTTGAGTGAATTATGACTTTGGCGGAAAGTTGTATATTATGTATATCGTGTGTATAATTTGAGGAAACGATATGAAACGCTTCCAAACTATGTTGTGATGATCTAGTTTGATAATGAATGTGAAATCATTGAAATTGGTTTGGAAATTGAAGTTGAAATGAAGGTTATGGCATTATGTCGGCAAGTAGAACTAGTTGTGCCATATTGTGTTTCTAATGTTTGTTGTTGATGTTGATGTTGTTGTTTGGGCTGTTATTGATGATTTTGAGCCGAGTTGAATCCTCGGGGATGCTATATGTATAAGGGAGGTGCTGCCGAAATTTCGGTAGACATATATGAGTTAAATTGAATTCGTAACATCTATAACTTACAATTGGTAAATGTGACCATTTGCAGATTTTCGACGAAACGGAGAGTGAGCTTGGATAGGCTTAAAAAGCTCAAAAGGTATGTAAAGCTACCCCGATCCTTCTTTTGGTATGCCTAAGTGTATTAGAATCGAATTCGGGCCTCGAAAGACTTTCTGCCCCTCAGAATCCGCAAGTGAAAATACCACTTTTTCTTTCAGTAAGATTGAACTCTTTTGGTATGTTTTCTTGGAAATTATGCAAACTTTCTCTAAACCCGTTGGAAAGCTATAGAATGTCCGTAGAACCTTTGTAGGTGACCCCATAAGCTTAAAGGGCGTGATTTGAGCCCACCGCCTTGCTTGTTCCGAGGTGGGCCCACTATTCCCGGTTTTGCCCTTATTGTACTTAAGTCTTATTTTCGAGCGATTTTTTTTAAAGAAATATTTTGACTACCATTCTAATTACCTAACAATCATTGTTTTAAATATTCCATTAAGTCTGATAAATTGTTTTGACACTCGAAACGACTTCAGAAAGGTTATACTCTGTAATTCAGTATGATGTCCGAAACTCATTTATTATGATCCCTTCCGACCCCATTGGATTGGTTTATCTTTGATATGTCTCATCGAGTCTATGGAAACGTTTATGATATTTTAATGGCATTAGTCTCTCACTACGCCACTCGTGGATGCCCCAATGTTTACCACACTGAGCCCGGGCCAAGATATGTTGTCAAGCGTGATCCTCTGCATTGTTCGCCGTGCCTCGATGTGAGGGGGCAGGTATTCGCGTACATGGGTTTGTGGAGTATGATGTGCCATGTCCGCTTGTTCTGATATGATTTGCTATGGCCATTTGATATGACGTATTATGATACGGGGTTATGCCCCTTTTCTGATTCTTCTATGTTGTGGCACCAGCGTCGGGAGGGTGGCCACGTTCTGTCTGCCGAGTCCCTTGGCGGGGGCCGGATTTGACATGTCATATGCTTCTGTACCCACTCTGCATGTTTTGAAAATATATATCTGATACTTTGGATTTTCTATTTACTTTCTGCACGTTCTGTACCAGTTATGAGTTTGTTTCTGTAATTCAAGCTTTACATATTCAGTAAATATTTCGTACTGACCCCCTTTCTTCGGGGGCTGCGTTTTCATGCCGCGCAGGTACCGACGACAGGTTTGCAGATCCGCCCGCTTAGGATCTTATTATGCTATTTTGGGGCGCTCTTTTCTCCAGAGCCCATCTTTTGGTACAGTCTGTCATCACTGTATATGTATATTCTCGTTCATGGGTACGGTGGGGCCCTGTCCCGTCATATGATTCTGTCGGTCTGTTTAGAGGTCTGTGGACATAGTTGTGGGTTGGGGTCTTTCTGTACAGATGTGTGCTTATGTTGTGTTTGGGCGATCCCATTCGCCACGGCGGCCGGTCCGCATATATTTTAATGTTGCTTTGTTGGCCCTGTGTGGCCTTTGTTGGTATTTTCTGCGTGCAGGGTATATGGGATAGTCCGTAAAACAAAGGAAACTCTGCCGAAATTGTTCTGGAAATTATCTAAATTTGAAATAAAGCCTTGTCGGCTTCTGACATATACTAGAATGCATTTGAGTGCCCAGATCGGGCACTAGTCATGGCCTACGGGGTTGGGTCGTGACAAAAGTGGTATTAGAGCGGTTCGTCCTCGGAATGTCTACAGACCGTGTCTAGTAGAGTCTTGTTTATCGGTGTGTTGTGCACCACACCTATAAACAGGAGGCTACAGGGCGCCAATATAAATGCTCATAGGAATATGCTTATCATAAAATACTTATCTTACCATAATGTGTATATAAGACTCATGATCAATTTTACTCTATCGGGGTGACGTAAGGTCGTGATCCCCCGATTACATTATGGAACCATCATGGACATTCCGCCTCACCTTGAAAGGACTAGTACATAAGGTGAGTGTAGGCAAGGTATAACATCATCATCATTCTAATGTCATCATATCGCATAACTCATCTTATATAGACATTCGTAGGCATAGGCTTTTAACTTCTTAGAATGTAAGAACTCATGAAAGGCATAGGGATTCAAACTAAAAGATTCATGCCATTAGAAAGAAGGACTAGCCTCACATACCTTGGTCGTTTAGCTAAGATATCGCTCACTTGTTCTCCGTCGATATCACTTCGTTACCTTCATAAGAGAATTCGTATCACCATTAGTAAACTAACTATAAGAACGCGTCGGAAATTCTAGGAGAAGTTGGACAACGCTTCCTTCGATCATGCCACTTTTCTCACGTTCTATATCAACTCCTAATATTCATAATATTATTCGCAATATCATGATCGACAATCGTCATTTACGTACATTTGGCGAAATCCACCATTTTCCTCCAATTTTCCTTTATTTCTACTTCTAGCTCATCCTTGCATTTTCATGCATTTAATGCTTGTTTCATGATAAAACATCATTTATAACGTATTAGTACTCACAACACTTCAATATTCATAGTTCGATTCCACTATCATTCATTCATGCCACTATTCACTCAATAATGACCCATTTCTATGTTCTTCTACATTTCAAGTGTCTATGCTTTCCAATACTTCAAACTACATGGAATAATCATAAAACTTACCTTGGATGATGGTTGAACAATCCTTAAGTTGAAATACTTTACTTAGCCAAAACCCTAGTTCCACCTTCTTTGAAATTTCTTCACTTAGATGATCCTTTATTGTGTTCTTACACTTGAGTCCATGAAATTAGTGTTGTAGGTCTTGATATTCCCTTTAATTCTCTTGAATTCTTGTGGAGGAATTATTTGGAATGTTCTAGAGGTCTCTTGAGTTGTTGGGTGAATAATGAAGTAATATGAAGCCTAAGTCCCTTTTTAAAATCACAAAATCTTATCTTTAATGAATTCTCGTCGGGGTGAACAGTGGTCGTAAACCACCATATACGGACCGTATTTTGATTTACGGTCCGTCCACTGTGGTCGTTTTTAAGCCTTCCCAAAAACAGAAAGTTTGGCTGGGGATTATGGCGATTTACGACTGAGGTTTACGGGCCGTCCTCCAAGTCGTGTTTAACCATTTCAAAGACAGAAAGTTTGGCTGATGGTCATGGTAGTTTACGACCTGGTTTACGGTCCGTAAACCAGTTTACGGGCCGTAAACGGGGTCGTATTTTAACCATATTCAACATTTACAGAAAGTTGAGATTTTTGACAAGCTGGAGGACGACTGCACTATACGGTCCGTAAATCACTTTACGGGCCGTATAGTGCCATATACGACCACTGTGCTGAAAAAATTTCCGCGACTTTCGTATTTCCAAAAATTCTTAATTATCCATTCCCGACTTAATAAAACATCATTCACTCAATTTTTCATCATTCCACTCATCATACAAGTACGACAAAATTTCCGAGGTGTAACATTCTTCCCCCCTTTTGGAACATTCGTCCTCGAATGTTCGACACTCGGGGATTCTAGAAACATTTTGCCAGAGTTTCCTTTGTAAGTTGGATACTACCTTTCCATTACAACACCCACAATATCTTCGCCTCACAGGGCTATATCACAACATCAACACTTTTATGGCCACACACGACCAAAAACATAAAATTAAAACATACATACCTTACACCATCGACGTCTCATCTTGAATCTCTTCTGGGGATTGGAACAAATGAGGGTACATGGATTTCATCTTCTCCTCCGCTTCCCAAGTCATTTCTTCCCGATTATTGTTCCGCCATAGAACTTTGACTGAAGCAACCTCTTTATTCCGAAGCCTTCGCACTTGTCTATCCAAAATGGCAATGGGCATCTCCTCGTATGTTAGCTCCTCTATTACTTGCACATCATCAATCGGGACTATTCTTGTTGGGTCTCCAATACACTTGCGGAGCATCGAAACATGGAATACTGGATGCACGGATTCGAACTCTGAAGGCAAGTCCAATTCATAGGCTATTCGACCCACCTTGCGAATGATTTGGTAGGGTCCGATATATCTGGGACTTAGCTTTCCTTTCTTGCCAAATCTCATCACTCCCTTCATCGGCGATACCTTCAGGACCACCCAATCGCCCACCTAAAATTCCAAATCTCGTCGGCGATTATCTGCATAAGACTTTTGGTGACTTTGAGCTGTTAACAGTCGGTCTCGAATCACTTTAACCTTTTCAACTGCTTGTTGGATCAAGTCGGGGCCTATCAATTGTACTTCTCCGGTTTCAAACCATCCAATTAGAGATCTGCATTTTCTTCCATATAAGGCTTCATACGGGGCCATTTGAATGTTGGAATGATAGCTGTTATTATAGGAAAATTCAATAAGAGGCAAATGCTCATCCCAATTACCGCCAAAGTCCAATACACATGCCCGTAGCATATCCTCTAAGGTCTGAATAGTGCGCTCGGCTTGTCCGTCAGTCTGCGGATGGAACGCCGTGCTGAACTTAACTTGGGTACCTAGACCTTCTTGGAAGGACTTCCAGAACATGGCTGTGAACTGTGCCCCTCTGTCTGTGATAATGGCCAAAGGAATACCGTGAAGTCATACAATCTCCTTGAGATACAATTTAGCATAATCCTCCGCTGAATATGTGGTTCTAACGGGGAGAAAATGAGCTGCTTTCGTGAGTCTATCCACGATCACCCATATAGAATCATACTTCCCTCGCGTACGGGGTAATCCCACCACAAAATCCATGTTAATTTCTTCCCATTTCCACGTAGGAATTTCCATTGCTTGCAATAACCCTCCTGGCTTTTGATGCTCGGCCTTCACTTGCTGGCAATTCGGACACTATGCTACAAATTCTGCTATGTCTCGCTTCATGCCATCCCACCAGTATACCAATTTGAGATCGTGGTACATCTTGGTTGCACCTGGATGAATAGAATACCGGGAATAATGTGCTTCCTCTAAAATCCATTGGCGCAAGTTTGCCACATTCGGTACACATAGCCGGCCTCGATATCTAAGAACCCCTTCTATGGAAACTTCGAATGGAGACTCTTCCTTTTCCTGAGATAGATATCGATAGTGCCTTTACTGAGGATCTTCATTTTGCCGGTCCTTCACTTCTAGATTCAAGGATGAAACTGTGGGGTCATTGACGCTAATACCTGCATTTCCTGAATCAATGGGTCGTACGCCGAGACTTGCTAACCGATGGACTTCACGAACCATTTCTCGCTTTTCCGAAGGAACTCCACATAAACTACCCATTGATCGGCGGCTAAGTGCATCTGCAACTACATTCGCCTTCCCTGGATGATATAGAATGTTCACATCATAATCCTTCAGTAATTCTAACCATCTCCTTTGTCGCAGGTTCAACTCTTCTGTTTGAAAATATATTGAAGGCTTTTGTGATCCGTATAGACGTCCACGTGCACACCATATAAGTAGTGTCTCCATATTTTCAATGCATGAATGACCACAGCTAGCTCAAGATCATGAGTGGGATAATTCTGTTCATGTTTTCGCAACTGTCTCGAAGCATAAGCAATAACTTTTCCATTCTGCATCAACACACATCCTAATCCCACACCGGAGGCGTCACAATATACTACATAGCCATCTGATCCTTCTGGGAGTGTTAGCACCGGCGCTGAGGTCAACCTGTTTTTCAACTCTTGGAAGCTACGCTCACAGGCATCACTCCACTGGAATTTAGCCGACTTCTGGGTTAACTTTGTCAATGGGGCTGAAATAGATGAGAAGCCCTCTACAAATCTTCTATAGTATCCTGCTAACCCAAGGAAACTACAAACTTCTGTAGGCGTCATAGGTCTTGGCCAAGTCTTCACAGCTTCTATTTTTTGAGTGTCAACTCGAACACCATCATATGAAATAACATGACCCAGGAATGCAACAGAATTAAGCCAAAACTCGCACTTCGAAAACTTTGCATACAATTCTCGATCTCGAAGAACGCCAAGAACAATTCTTAGATGATCTACATGTTCTGATTCTGTACGAGAGTACACCAAAATATCATCGCTGAACACTATCACAAAAAGGTCCAAGAACGGCCTGAACACATTATTCATTAAATTCATGAACACTGCCGGGGCATTTGTCAACCTGAACGACATTACTCGAAACTCGTAGTGACCATATCTTGTCCGGAAGGCAGTCTTGGGAATATCTGCATCCCTAATTCTCACATGATGATAACCCAATCTCAGATCTTTCTTGGAAAACCATTTAGCACCTTGCCACTGATCAAACAAGTCATTAATTCTAGGAAGGGGATATCTATTCTTCACAGTCACTTTGTTCAACTGCCCGTAGTCGATGCACATTCGTAACGATCCGTCTTTCTTCCTTACGAACAAGACTGGTGCTCCCCATGGCGAGGAACTAGGCCTTATAAACCCCTTCTCAAGTAAATCCTTTAGCTGTGCTTTTAGCTCTTTCAGTTCTGCTGGAGCCATCCGATACGGAGGAATAGAAATAGGCTCGGTGTCTGGTAGTACATCAATAGCAAAGTCGATCTCCCTTTCTAGAGGAAGGCCTGGTAACTCGTCGGGACAGACTGGAAAGTTGGCACTTCCGCTTCCGTGTCATGAACCCGAACTAGATGACAAATATAACCCTTAGCTATCATCTTCCTCGCCTTAAGGTAGGAAATAAACCTACCCTTTGGGGAAATCGTATTAACTTTCCACTCGAGTATGGGCTCTCCTGGAAATTGGAATCGAATTACCTTTGTCCGGCAACAAACATTAGCATAGCATGATGCCAACTAGTCCATACCCATAATTACGTCAAAATCTATCATCTCAAGTTCAATTAGATCAGCCTTTGTCTGACGATCACCTATAATGACTACACAGTTCCGATATACTTGCCTCGCTATTACAGGATCACCAACCGGAGTGAATACCTCGAAAGGTTTAATTGGCTCAGGTCTCACCCCAACACAATCAGCGATATACGGAGTAATATATGAGAAGGTAGAACCCGGATCAATCAGAGCATATACATCACGGGAAAATATAGTCAGGGTACCTGTGACAACATCTGGGGAAGACTCAAGATCCTGTCTCCCAGCTAAAGCATACACACGGGGCTGAACAGCACCTGAAGTAGATGCTCCCCCTCTACCTCTGCCTCTTCCTGTTGTAGTCTGAGGAGTCTGTGCTGTCGGGCGTGCTGAAGAAGAACCGGCTGCTGAACCTGTAGGCTGAGTCCCAGCTCTATCTCTTGCTGAGGGGCAATCTCTCATCATGTGACCGACTTGTCCGCAAGCATAGCAAGCATCCGAACCCTGACGACACTGTCCGGAATGCAATTTACCGCACTGGCTATTCCGCGGTACTGAAGGTCTCCTCTGGCTAAAGTCTCCCCTAGGCTGCGAATCTGAAGCCCTCGAACTCTGCCCCTGGCCTGACTGAAAAGAACGATCAACCCTCCTATATGAGAATCTAGGATGTGCACTAGTCACTGACTGACCTGAGTGCCTAGAATATGTCTGTCTCGGTCCCCCTCGGTACTCACTGTTCTCCCCCACAGATCTAGCCCTCTTACCTTGTCTTCTGTCACCATCACGATCACTTCTCTGCTGTCGTTGTCGTTCCTCGAGGTTATGAGTATGGGCCTGCATCCGAGAAATATCCATCCCATCTTGCAAAGAGGCTGTCAGGCAATCTCTGAACAGGTGTGGTCCTAAACCACTCACAAATCTATAGACTCGGTCTCCCATGTCAGCCACCATAGTCGGAGCATACCGGGACAATGAATTGAATTGCATATTATACTCTCGGGCACTCATGCTTCCCTGTTTCAAATTCAAGAACCTGTCCGCTCTAGCTCGGCGGACTTCAGGTGGCAAGTAGTGATGAATAAAGGCATCTAAAAACTCTTGCCACACAGGAGGTGGTGCATTCTCCCCTCTTGTTATCACCCAATTCTTATACCATAGTACCGCCATGTCGCGAAGTCTATATGAGGCCAACTCTACAGATTAAGTCACAGAAGCATGCATAAGTGTTAACGTCCTCAGCATTTCATCGATAAAACCTTGTGGGTCCTCATCCGGCTTCGACCCGAAAAATTCTGGAGGATTTAGAGTAAGGAAATCACGGGCTCTTGTACTAGCTGAACGATCACTTGGGCCTGCATTCTGTCGTTATGCCTGAGCGGCAACCAACTGCGTGAATAAATGTATGGCCTCGGACACTTGTTGACCCGAAGCACCCGGTGGAGGAATCGGAGCTGAGGCTCTTCCCTGCTCTTCTACATTGGGCACGACCTCACTTTGCGATTCACTTTCCTCTACCCCCGCCGGAGGCACCCTTTCTGCCCGCTTCTTCGTCGTAGCTTTGCCTTTCTGGGCAGCTGTAGCTTTTCCTTTCGGCGGCATTTTTCTAAAACCATAACGCACTTTTAGGAATGATATAATCCTAGACATGGCTCTATCGTACGATTCATGAGAAGAAGGATGGTCATTTTCCTAAATGCCCTGTAGCCTCTTGTTTATTAGCGTGGCGCGCAACACACCATAAACAAGACTCTACTAGACACGGCTCGTAGACACTTCCTAGGGCGAACTGCTCTGATACCACTTCTGTCATGACCCAGCTAGGGGCCACGACGGGTACCCGGAGCTAGTTACCGAGCACCGCTCACTCTACTGCTTATCTAGCTCATTTAATACTCTTTTATCAAATTTTCATACCAATTGTAGGAAAATCATGTTTAATCGAAACATAAATACTTTATATACATTTGCCTCTCGGCCATCAAAATAATATACATACATATGAAAACCTCTTGTGAGACCATCTAACCCACACTGTGTATCTACGAGCCTCTACTAACATAATGAATACATAGACGGAACAAGACTCCGTCATGCCCAAAATATGCATATATGAATGTACATCAAAAGAATAGTCGTAAGCACCTCCGAACAATGGAGTGCTATCTATCAGCTGACAGCTACTGAGGACCTGGGCCAAGCTCTCCTCCCTGTCTACCTGTGGGCATGAACACAGCGTCCGAAGAAAGGACGTCAGTACGAATATTGTACCGAGTATGAGAGGCGTACATAATGAAAGGAAACACCAGTAATATGGGAATAACATCAACATGAGACATATGGATCTGACTGATAATAATGAATGAAGTAATGCATGCTATCTTACTCATACTCATCATCATAACATGTATGCATCATATGCAAGCTGCCCGTCCATGTCGGAACGGTGTGATAATCAATAATATTAGTCCGTGTCCAGGCCTCCCGCGTCCGGGGTACCATCTCATGCCGCCCACTAGTGGTGTCTGCCCACGCCCGTAGGTCGTGGTGTATCCGTATCGCCGCCTGCCGAAGCGGTGTCTTCCCGGCCAACTAGGCCCGGTGTGAAATGCTCATGACATGCTCAATATAAATGCTCATAGTAATATGCTTATCATAAAATACATATCTTACCATAATGCGTATATAAGACTCATGATAAATTTTACTCTATCGGGGTGACGTAAGGTCGTGATCCCCCGATTACATTATGGAACCATCATGGGCATTCCGCCTCACCTTGAAAGGACTAGTACATAAGGTGAGTGTAGGCATGGAATAACATCATCATCATTCTAATGTCATCATATCGCATAACTCATCTCATATAGACATTCGTAGACATAAGCTTTTAACTTCTTAGAATGTAAGAACTCATGAAAGTCATAGGGATTCAAACTAAAAGATTCATGCCATTAGAAAGAAGGACTAGCCTCACATACCTTGGTCGTTTAGCTAAGATATCGCTCACTTGTTCTCCGTCGATATCACTTCGTTACCTTCATAAGAGAATTCGTATCACCATTAGAAAACTAACTATAAGAACGCGTCGCAAATTCTAGGAGAAGTTGGCCAACGCTTCCTTCGCTCATGACACTTTTCTCACGTTCTATATCAACTCCCAATATTCATAATATTATTCGCAATATCATGATCGACAATCGTCATTTACGTACATTTGGCAAAATCCACCATTTTCCTCCAATTTTCCTTTATTTCTACTTCTAGCTCATCCTTGCGTTTTCATGCATTTAATGCTTGTTTCATGATAAAACATCATTTATAACGTATTAGTACTCACAACACTTCAATATTCATAGTTCGATTCCACTATCATTCATTCATGCCATTATTCACTCAATAATGACCCATTTCTATGTTCTTCTACATTTCAAGTGTCTAAGCTTTCCAATACTTCAAACTACATGGAATAATAATAAAACTTACCTTGGATGATGGTTGAACAATCCTTAAGTTGAAATACTTTACTTAGCCAAAACCCTAGATCCACCTTCTTTGAAATTTCTTCACTTAGATGATCCTTTATTGTGTTCTTACACTTGAGTCCATGAAATTAGTGTTGTAGGTCTTGATATTCCCTTTAATTCTCTTGAATTCTTGTGGAGGAATTATTTGGAATGTTCTAGAGGTCTCTTGAGTTGTTGGGTGAATAATGAAGTAATATGAAGCCTAAGTCCCTTTTTAAAAACACAAAATCTGATCTTTAATGAATTCTCGTCGGGGTGAACAGTGGTCGTAAACCACCATATACGGACCGTATTTTGATTTACGTCCGTCCACTATGGTCGTTTTTAAGCATTCCCAAAAACAGAAAGTTTGGCTGGGGATTATGGCGATTTACGACTAAGGTTTACGGGCCGTTCTCCAAGTCGTGTTTAACCATTTCAAAGACAGAAAGTTTCGCTGATGGTCATGGTAGTTTACGACCTGGTTTACGGTCCGTAAACCAGTTTACGGGCCGTAAACTGGGTCGTATTTTAACCATATTCAACATTTACAGAAAGTTGAGATTTTTGACAAGCTGGAGGACGACTGTACTATACGGTCCGTAAATCACTTTACGGGCCGTATAGTGCCATATACGACCACTGTGCTGAATTTTTTTTTGCGACTTTCTTATTTCCAAAAATTCGTAATTACCCATTCCCGACTTAATAAAACATCATTCACTCAATTTTCATCATTCCACTCATTATACAAGTACGGCGAAATTTCCGAGGTGTAACATACTCGCAACTTAGTCAAATCTTATCATTACTGTTGACATGACCTTTCAAGATTTTTTTTTACTAACCTATATCTCTTTCTCTTTTTATTTCTAAGAAAATTTTGGCAGAGTTTCCTCTGTATTTCTTACTATCCCAAAACCTGCACGCAAGAAATACCAACAATGCCTCACAGGGCCAACATATATACATATATATCATATCATATCATAGCCACACAGGGCTTCCAATTTCAAGTAGAAGTATAAAGATATCGAAACTTACCTCACATATCACACCTCGAGACGTACCTGATCCTTTAACGATCTGTCTTGTTATACCTTCCTATCTACCTTCCCTTTCATTCTTCAACTTTATATTTCAATCATACTTCAATATTCTTACCTTATCCAACATACATCTTTCGCACCGTTGCTTACCTGTGTACTTTGTAACGTCCAATATCATCAGCCACTTTCTTCTGTCGATACCGTTCTTCAGCTAAAATCAAGGGTTAGTATAAGGAATTTCATTTCCTATGGCTGGGCTCTATCGCACGATCTTAGACATGAAAGAAAGTTAACATCCTAAATGTCCTGTAGCTTCCTGTTTATAGATGTGGTGCACAACACACCGACAAACAAGACTCTACTAGACAGGGTCTATAGACACTCATAGGATGAACTGCTCTGATACCACTTTTGTCACGACCCAACCCCATGGGCCATGACTAGTGCCCGAGCTGGACACTCATATACATAATATAGTCAAACTGAATCTATGAACAATATAGAAACTTGCGAAAGAACTCCAAAGGTTCATAACGTCATCATATATATATCCAGATAAACCGTCTCCTGAGGAGTCCACTAATCAAATCATAAAATGATACGCAAGCCGACGAGACTGCCACTACATATCAATGTCATATGCAAGCCGACAAGGCTGCCACTACAGACAAACATCATATCAAAGCACACCGTAGAGACACAGTTGAACTGAACTTATACATAACCCACACATATGTCTACAGGCCTCTAAGAGTATCAATAGTGAAATATGACGGGACAGGCCCCGTCATACCCTTGGACAAACATATACATATATATACATCAAAAGGTTTGTACCAAAAATCTACGCTCCGGAACAACGGAGCTCTCTAAGACAGCTAAAAGGGAATCCTAAGCTGGGGGATCTCCGAATCGAGCGTCTGTACCTGCGGGCATGAAACGTAGCCCCCCGAAGAAAGGGGGTTAGTACGGAATATGTACTGAGTATATAAAGCATGAAATACAGTAAAGAGATTCATACTGAAATAGAGATTGCCAGAAACAAGTATGACTTTTAAAACATAATTACACATGCCTCGTGAAATGAAAATCATGCATATCAAAACAATATATCTTATCCGGCCTATTATGGGACTCGGTGAATAAGGTCGCCACATACCATTCTTGGCGCCATAAACACATCATAACACCATCACATCATCGCATCATCATGCCATCACATCATAACACCATCATATATATATATATCGTATCCCGGCCCTCTAGTGAGGGGCTCGGTGAACAATGCAGTGAAACTGTGCACGAAGACGTATCCTGGCCCGGGACTCGGTGAAAGACATATTGAGGCAGGCACGAGTAGAGTAGTGAGCAACCATATGCAAATTAAAACATTATGAAAGACTCAATGGAATAAACAAAATGAACTATCATTTGAAAATCAAGGCAATAGTCATATCAAATATCTTTCGAATGTCACAGTGGATTATATCAAAATAGAACTCCTGGAATCATATACACGTATCAAGATATAATAAAATATCTTTTGGAAATCAAGAACAGTAGCCATCCTAGTGGCTCTAAGAATAGGAACTTCTTTGGAATCATATACACATCGTCTATTCGTTTTATAAAGATCAAGCCAAAAAGAAAGATGGGTTAACTTTACATACCTGTTATAGACCGACCGTAACCAAGCTTGATTCGTCGCCCCTTTAGCCTATTAATATGAGAGTAACATTATTGTTAATAAACTATGATTTCCCACTTAGAAATCTACAACCAATCACTTATGGGAATCACTCCTTAGTTTATACCCGTTGATTAGTATTTCGATTAGTTAAGAGCTTAACGGAAATCGGGCAGCATTTCCTCTATATAACTCGCCTAACCCGAACTTCCTATTTATCTCCGGTTATCACAACAATACCAATAATTTCATATTAATTAAAATTAAATCCATTCTTAAAGTACCTTCAAAACAGCCCAATATACATTCCTATACCGATACTTATATACACTTCTTTATTTTCGTATATACATAGTATAACAACAAACACAACAACAACAACTACAGCCAATCCTACGATATTCCAACACACCAAACAATTCATAACAACCACCAAACAGTCCACATGATAACAATAACAATTTATCCGATTTCACGCAATTAATCTCGTAGTTCCCGTCTCATAATTTAACTATGACCAGGACGAATTTAAATATATCTAGTAGAGGATAATTCATACCTTATATGTCAATAAATAATCTTCTTCCGCCTTACTTTATTTCGAAGAAAGCCCGGTTTACTTAGAATCCTTTGATGATTCTTGGAAATTCTTGCACAATATATCAATCCGCAACATAGACATAATAAACAAATGTTTTTTTGTGTCCCATTTGGACCAGATAACCATAGCATCATTTCAGCCAACCACCCCTAACATTGCACAATGAATCTGGAGCACAAAATATTTGTGTTCTGCCTTGTCAAGCTAGAGCAAAACTTGTGCTTGATTTTCCCCTTATTTTCAAATAAAAAAACGTGATTATGGTGCTGGACACCTAGCAAAAGATCAAATTTCCTTTCCTCTCAAAAACTAACTTTTTTTTTATAATAATAAATGGACCTAGAAGTACTACCTAACTGAAACGTTTTGTTGTCTTCCACTCAAAGAAAATCCAAATGAATTAGATCCTTTATTTTATATAGGGGCAAGGATATGCCTCCACCTCATTCATCCACTACGTGGGTTTGTCCCCCTCAATTATTATCTCTTAACTTGTGACTAAAATGTTTCCACATAGCTGATATTAAGCCACCCCCCAAATTGGACCTTTTCTCAGTATTAATAAATATCCACCATCCTAGTATAATGAGCAACCATCATAATTAATTTCTTGATCATGGTTTACTTAAACATGAACCACTTTTAAAACACTTCATATACTCATTACCATAATAATGTGGTATAACTCTAGTCCATAGCCTCTTTATACATACTCCAAATATTATTCTCAATCACCGTCGGCACACTTCTTAAATCCAAAATTATTTCGGGACTTCATTCCTTGTATGCACCGAGTTCTTGATTTTCATGCTTGAATATGACAAAATCCTTCAAGCTCGGGTAAATTTTCTCATGTTGGACTGTCCAATTTTCTAGTCCAAAAATATAGGGTATTATAGCTTGGACTGTATTTCATTCAAATAAATTTCGAACCTCGACGAAACTTATTTTCTTCGATTTGATAAACTTCTAATCCTTACGATACATCTGTACCATCACTCTAACCACCTATAAGCTTAGGGGATAATATCGTTTAGTTAGTAATGTCATTTGACTTGCACGCTTTCCAACGCATGAAAACACGGGATGTAACAATATGTTTATGGCGGCCAGGATGATATATGATGACTTTATTCACCGAGTCCCATAATGGGCCGGGTATGATATATGATATTGACATGCATGATTTATGTTTCAAAAGGAAAGTGTTTTGGTATTTTGGATGTTATACTTGTCTCCTGTACTCCCTATTTCAGTTATTGTCACGACCCGTCTAGAGGGCCGCAACGAGCACCTGGTGCTAGCCCACCCGGACGCCCCTTATCTCATACTTATGCTTACATCTAAGTGAGCCACATAATTAAACGCAATATTCTACTCATTCATCATGCTAGACCCATTGGACAACAATGCCTTTAAATCATATTTGGCATCTAGGCCATGTCAAATGTACATAGGCCGACAAGGCTACCAAAAGATATACAAAATATAGGCAGACAAGGCAAGACATGTCTAAATATATACACATGACTATGTGTCACGACCCGTCTAGGGGCCGTGACGAGTACCCGATACTTGTACAGAGCACCCCTTTTCTATCGTTTTACCTTTACCTCTTAGCAAGCCATGTAAACAGAGCCATTTTTTTTCAACATTAACATTAGCGGCGTCATTCTGAACATAGACTAATAAACTTCGTTATCACTTATACATCAACATTAGCATGCCAAAACACCATATACCTAACTATACTTAACTGACTGTACATATCTGTCTACGAGCCTCTAGACATAGTACATTTATACATAGAAAGGGCTGAGTACTGCCGTGCCCGAATATATATACACAAAATAGTACCAAGGAAGTGAGGCTCCGGAATAACTGGAGCACTGTCAACACTGCTGGTAGAGCTTTTAAGGATCAAATCCGCCTGTCTACTGACCTGCGCGGCATGAAACGCAGCGTCCACAAGAAGGGACGTCAGTACGAATAGTGTACTGAGTATGTAAGGCATGAATAGTAGCATACGGAAAGTATAAAATGGAAATAACGACATAAGAGAATAATAGCACATGTCCTGAGGTAGAAACATAACCTGTATATATATACACTTGGCAGGTGCTATGCGTACTTAGCTTTCCTTTAAGAATCTTTCCTTGTTCATATACATATACATATAAAATAGGACATCTCATATTGCCGAGGCGTCGGCAGCCAATCCATTTAACCATAAATATACACATCCCGCGTCCGGGCATCCCGCGTCCGGGACGATATCATATCACGTAATGCCAACTGATCAGGTGGATATGCGTTCATAACGCTCTGCCCTTACCTCCATTTTCCCCGTATACACATGTATATATCATGTACATATATCAGCGTCTATAGCGCTCTAGCTCTTTTATCATATACATATACGTGTGTCGTGTAGGTACATCAGCGTCTATAGCGCTCTAGCTCTTTCGTCATGTGCATGTTTTAAAAATATATACACATATCTTACATACATTTACATGTCTTATATGCATTTACGTATCCTGTATACATATGTCTCATAGGCACGCAGGAAAGCCCAAAGAAGAATCATGTAGTCATCGGAGTGACGTAAGGTCGGTGACCTCCAATTATATTATAGAATACTCGTGATCGCTTTGTCTCACCTTGAAGGAACGAGTATTTTAAGGTGAGACTACCAACGGGGAATAATATTAATGTAAACGTAGAGTGAAATCGGGGCATCATAGATGACAGTTCATAGACTTTGAAATCTTTTAGAAAATACAGTCATAGCTAGGAAATATAAATAAGATTCAAAAATTAGTTTATCATTTTCATGTTTACATAAGATACTTAGCTTAGTCATCTTAGTCATAGAGTCATTCCGGTAGTACGTATCATAGGCATATTCTCTTATCTAACATCATTGTTATCATTATCGTCATGGAAGTGCCCTCGTTAGAGGAGTCATAGTATTTATCATTTGGTAACGAAATCGGGATCAAAGGTTCCCTTTGGATTCACTTCAAGTAAGTCAAGCTAGACTGTAAGGAAAATTCCAAGAGTAGCGGGCCCACCTCGGGCCTGATGGGGTGACGTATATGATTTACATATATTACGTGTCATGTCATTACTTGTGAGGGTCCTAGGGTAATCGGGTCCCACTTATGCAAGTTCTAGGGGTTTAAGAGGTCTTTCCATTATTTGCACACTTTCTAGTTCAATTCTATTGAACAAAAAGTGGAAAACTTTAGATGCGGATTCCGGGGAAGAGAGTTGTCCCCGAGGCGCGTACCCAACTTATTCCGTCTAAGACATGCCATAGAAAGAAGGGTGAAACCTTACATACCTCTTTCCGCTTCTTTTGCTATTCCGAATTCACGTTCCAATCTCGTCAAAATCTGCAAATTGGTCATGTTTACCAAAACTCTTATTAGGATACTTAGAGTTGAATTCTTAAGGAAACATTTGGCTACCGAAATTTCGGCAGCACTTCCCCTATAAATTGTTATGTCCCGTGTTTTCGCATATTTGGAAATCGAGAAAAATGAATAAGACTTGTGTGTTATAAGGAAATATTTTGATTCTAGATAATATGACTATGTTGGTTGCGAAATTATTGGTGTAAATACATTGGGGAAGGCCGAGGGTAAGTTTGGAATTTCGAAAATTAGTTTCGGGAATTACAAAACGGGATTATAATGAATTAGGCCAAGGAAAATTGAACAAATATTTAGGCCCAAAGAGGTGGGGTGGCCGGCCACTAGGCTTGGTCCAAGCCCACTTTTAAAAGTCATGTGTTATGCACATGACCTTTATGTGGATATATATCAATGAATTCATTTGGAATTATCAAGAAAAAAAATCATAACTCAACTTTGAGCTCAAAAGCTCACTCGGCCGAACCTCACTTTGCCAACCAAAAAAAAAATTCTCCAAGCCTTGATTTTGATCCAAAAGTTTTGTTCTTTCCATAATTGTAGAGTACTCAAGACGCTCTTCAACGGGGTACAATTAGTTTGGTGAAAGGAGCACGTTCGCGGCAAGTCGGAAATTCTAGAAAAGGTAAGAATTTTGCTATTTTAATGTTATGGAATTGGTATGAATGTGTTAAGGATTGAGAATAGACGAGAATTCCGTAGTATTGATGTGTGAATAAAACCGTGGGTGTGTGTATATATGTTGTTGTGGCCGTGACTTATATGGTTTGGAAAGTAAGGCGAATCGAATTCTATTTAGTTCGTTAGTTGCGTCGTTGTGACCTTTATGTCGTAAATGAACGTTTAAAGAATTGAATTGGCGTTGGAAAAGGATTTCGGATCATTACGGGAAAGTGTATACCTTTTGTATATTTGCGTATATCATTGTATATCTTTGATGCCAAAGACTTTAAATATGACTTATGGTTGATGTTAATGAATTCGGAATGAAACGACGCAAGTTAGAACGTTCGTTGTAAGTTTTGATGCTTTGAAAGAATTATGGAAAGTAATGAATTTTGGGCAATTTCGTATATGGCTTGGAATATATTTGGAATGTGATTGAATAATTGTGAATGAGTGAATGAATACAATAATGTGGATATAGATTTGGGATTTTGAAGTTTTGAATGAAAAGTTGCCAACTTATGTAATAAGGTAGAACTTTGAAGCTAGAATGATTTGATTATGATTTGTGTTGTTTGATGATGTGTGGGCTGTTGTTGTTGATGCATTTTGAGCCGAGCTAAGTCTCGGGGACGTTAGATTTATAGGGGAAGTGCTGCCGAAATTTTGGTAGGCAAAAATGAAGTTAATGGCATTTTTAAGCCTAAGAATCTCAAATTGGTAACTTTGACCATTTGCAGATTTCGGACGAAACGGGACTTGACTTTTGGGAGAGCATAAGACGTCAGTAAGGTATGTAAAGCTTCCCACTTCTTCGTTTGGCATGTCTTAGTATGTTAGGTGAATATTGGAACCTCCGAAGCATTTCTGCTCCTCGAAACCCGATCCACAGAAAAGTTACTATTCATTCAATTCAATTGAAGCCTAAGGGCTCTATTTTGGCTAGAATGCCACCAATCGTCCGAAACCTATCGAAATGTGATCGGGTCACTTGGTAATGATTATGTATGACCTCTTGGCCTATAAATGTTCGTAAATTATGTTCGCCACCTCAATTTGACTCGAGGTGGGCCCGCTAACCCCGAGACGCCCTAGTTGTCCTATCGGGCTCTCCGTTGGAATAAAGATTGATATGAACCCTTTGATTTCGAAACGTTCCTCTATGAGATGTGCTTCGATTACTATGATATGTTAAACTACGCTTTTAAGCTATATGCACCACTTTGGAAACGTTTTGTGAAATGAACATTCGTACTAACTAACGATTTGACTATTTTTGGTTTATGAAAGGATATATGAACTCATTATGTTTTGAAAGGCTATTTTGAAATATGTATTGCATTTGTTTGCTCACGACTCCGCTCGTGCCCTGTTATGACTTCGTTCACCGGTTCCCGAGCCGGTTATGATTCGTGCGCCCTATGATAATTCGGTCGTATGCTGTGTTGCGGTTCCCGAGGCTTCGCCATAGGGCCGGGTTCCGTTTGGAGTTATGCTGCGATATGGCTCGTGATGCGATACGCTCACCTATGTTTGTGTTTGTGATCGGGGATGTACGGAGATTTGAAACCTTCTGGTGTTATGCTGTGTGTGGCGCCAGCGTCGGAGTGGCGACCACGTTCTTAAGCGTTTGCATGATTTCGTTTGCATTATGTATACGTATATGATTTTGATACGGATTTTGACATACTGATTTGTACTCCACTTTGTCATCTGATTTGCTTTCGGTTTTGGCCCATATTTCTGTACTCCGTGCTTTACATACTCAGTACATATTTCGTACTGACCCCTTTTCTCCGGGGGCTGCGTTTCATGCCCGCAGGTGCGGATATTGGTGATCCTCCACTGTAGGCTTCACTCTTTGCTACTTCGGAGTACTCCTTCTTGACTCGGAGTCCACTTTTGGTACAGACTCCCTTTTGCTATGTATATTATGTACATTTGACTATTTGGGTACGGCGGGGCCCTGTCTCGCCATATGTCTTTGTTTTGAGTTCGTAGAGGCCTATACTCATATATGTGGGGCGAGGGTCCTATATATGTTCGTTTGATTTTGTTTTCTGGTCTTAAAGCGGTCCGTTTGTTTTGATGGCCCTGAATGGCCCTTATGCTTATATTTGCATTTTTGACCGGCGATGTCTATTCCGCCGCGCAGTTTGGATCCGATATGACATTTTGATTTGTGCGACCGCTTAAGACATATTTTGATATAAACTATGTTTGATATGATTTTTATGAAATTCTGCAATAAGTTTGGATTTGGCAATGAATACGTAATTTGGTCTGGGTACCCAAGTAGGGTGCCAGTCGCGGCCCACGGGGCTGGGTCGTGACATAAATACTCCATCCCACCAAGTTCAACTTGGCTAATTTCAATCAACAACAATCCCGGGAATTCAAACCCGGCCAAAATATCAACCACAATTCCAACAACAACAATACTAACAACTTCCATATTCAATCAACTTACTACTTCTTCCAAAAACTTTCTAACTTTAATGAAAACAATCACAACCTCATGATCTATATTCCAACAACATCATACTAACCACATTACCTTCCATGCATGCAAGAACATTACATTCAATTCACATAACTTCTAAAACAAACCTCCACCTACTTCAACTTCACAAGATTATTATGCATTCATTAGCAATCTAGCATCCACAATTCAACTACAACCAAAACATTAAATAGAATTGACTCCTTTTCTTCCATATTACTCTACAACTACACGGCCAACATCAAGCATACACACTACAACCTCTCCAAATTTATTCAACTTCCATTTTCCACATATCATTCACAACAATAACAACCAAACACTAGATAAATTAATTAAAACACAATTTCTACACAGATATACATGTTCCATACCTCACGGCCACACCCCTATTTTTATCTCTTTCATGAATTTCATCCATTTTAACATACTACAACACATATAAACCATTCATAACACATAAAGAAAGATCAAAACTCACCTTTCTTCTTCAACTTCTCACTTGACTACAACTTGGCAACTTGTATGATTTTGAATCTTTCTTGCTCCAACAACAACTCCACCTTGTTAAGCACCCTTTACTTGGTAGGGATTGATTTTTGAAGAATTTTTATCAATTTTTCTCATGGACTTTCTCTATGGCCGAAATGGCCTTAAGCTTTTCTCTCTTCTTTCTCTTGTTCTTCTTTTCTTGAAACCTCTAGAACTTATTGTGATAAGGATGACTTAGTCATCCTTTTATTGACAAAATTTTATTTAATATTGGCTTGGGCCATAACCATGGCCGGTTGGGCCTCACAAATTTGGGCCTTATTATTTGTTTTGATTTTTTTGGGCCTACTCGGTTTGGTCTCGAGTTGGGCCTAGCCCACTGACCTTTCGACCTTAAAACGTTCATATCTCCTTGTACCGACGTCACCTGGGACCCACGACCTATGGTTGGAAAAGCTAATTCAATTATCTACAACTTCTATTTCTTGGTACTTTTCCAAATTCCAAACTTATAATACCGTTTTTGCCCCTTGAAGTCAGATCACCCGAAAACGTTTTCTTAAAAATATTCGTTTGGAGGACTTCCACTTTGATTTGGCCCAAGGGTCCTTCTTGAGTCGTGTTTAACTTCTCATATGTGATTCATATGAATTTTTTTAGATGTCCCAAAAAAATATCTCGATGTGTGGGTCCCACCTCAGCAAATAATCTGACATTAACAAAATACGGGATATAACATTCTCCCCCCCTTTAGAACATTCGTCCTCGAATGTTAAACTGGCCCCATAGTGTATCATAATACTTCGGGGGGCCTCCTTCGTAGACATCTCACATGTCGCTTAGGTCGCTTTTATGTCGTAAGTCCATTGAGTAAGCTCCGAACGTTGGCCCTACGTTAATAAGTCCCCTTTCTGTCACGCTTTCTCCTCTTCCGTTAGTCTTGTCCGTCTCAGCCTACATGACTTTTATAGGGTTTGTAACCACTCCACACACTCTAATTTACCTTGGACTACCTAGCTTCACATTCGTCTCTTGTTCCCACATTTGTGAAAATTTCAGCATATTTCCCAGGGGGTCACCCATCATGAAATTACTCTCACCCTAGCACGATTAACCTTGAAACTTTAGTGCATTTCAGCGACTTAGCGTTAGTATTTTCGCCCCCACTTCCTCGCACTACTTATATCACATATTATGGAACGAGTTGGGGTCTTAGCAGTTTTCGAAACGCCGCGTAACACATCTCTTCTTTTATTTACAGTTCTAACCTCCGCAATCTCTAGTATTCGTCTTTTTACCTGTGCGTATGGCTACCTTTCGTCCTAATTTCTGAATTCTTAATATGATCAGCAATATAAAGGCAACGTAGGATAGGATAGAATCCGAATCAATTAACATACATATCATAGACGGTGCCGAAAAAGTACCTGTGGTCGCGTCTGCGGAAGGCTCAGGGTCCTGTCGTCCTGTCAATGCATATTGGCGGTGCGGAGGACCAGCTGAACTAGGTGTCCCTCCTCTACCTCGGCCGCGGCCCGCTGGAGCTTGGGAAGTCTGTCCAAGAGGGCATACGGTCGACGATGAACCAACCGCGGACCCGGCGGGCTGGGCTTGGTCTCCCTCATACCTCAGTGGGCAATCACGCATCAAATGGCCAACCCGCCCACAAGTATAACATGCACCTGTACCTGCGGGACACTCTCAAGAGTGTGGTCTACCACATCGCGCACACCGTGGCGGGGGTGGCATCATCTTGCTAGAATCAGCTCTATACTGGGATCCTGACGCCTTAGTACCCTGATCTGGTCTAGAGTGAGTAGAACGGTCAAGCCCCCTATCCGCAAATCGAGGAGGTGCACTGGCCGTCGATTGGTCTGAATACCTAAATTGCTCCGGTGCCTGTCCCCCTCTATACTCGCTTCTAGCCCTGGAAAATCTGCCCCTTTTTCTGGAACCCCTATCTGGATACCACTCCCCTCTCTGTGATTGGTACTGCTCTTCCAAATTTTGGGCGTGGGCCTGAATGCGGGTAATAGTCATACCATCCTGGAGTGAAGCCGTCAGGCACTCCTTAACTAAATGTGGCCCTAGCCCACTCACGAATCGGTGCACATGATCTCCCCTATCTGCTATCCGGGCTGGGGCATACCTGGCTAGTGAGTTGAAACGAAGGTCGTACTCCCGAACACTCATATTTCCTTGTTTAAGGTTCAAGAACATCTCGGCTCGTGCTCGTCGAACCTCTGGCGGTAAGAAATGTCGCAGAAATGCCTCGGTAAACTCCTGCCAAACCGGGGGAGGTGCATTCGCTCCCCTCGAGGATATCCAACTACTATACCACAAAACTGCCACATCCCGCCGCCTGTATGAAGCTAACTCTACGGACTCCGTATCCGAAGCATGTATGATCCTTAGAGTCCTCAGCATCTCATCTATAAAACTCTGCGGGTCCTCCTCTGGTCTGGATCCATAAAACTCTGGAGGCTTCAGGGTGATAAAGTCGCGGGCCCTTGCACTTACCGCCCTGTCTCCTTGGTCTACATCTTGCCGCTGAGCCTGTGCGGCAATTAACTGGGTCAATAATTGAATGGCCTCGGCCATCTGTTGGCCCGGAGCTGCTGGCGGTGGAACTGGAGGTGCGGGGGCTGGAGCTGAAACGCTTTCCTGCTCTGCTGGTGCAGGGGGAGCAGGAAAGGTCTGAGGGGGAGCTTCATTATGAGATTCTCCTTCTTCTAGCTCCCGTTCAACTCCGCTGCCAGCCACCCTCTTGCCCTTCTGGGCCGTCGTAGCCTTCCTTTTCGGCGCCATTACTGAAACCATAACACAGGATTAGGAAAGGAATGTGGAAACCGGGTACCATAGCTCTATCGCACGATCTTGAGTACAAAGAAGGTCATATTTCCTAAATGCCCTGTAGCCTCCTGTTTATAAGTGTGGCGCGCAACACACCCATAAACAAGACTCTACTGGACACGGCTCGTAGACAATCTCCTAGGACCGAACTGCTCTGATACCACTTCTGTCACGACCCGTCTAGGGGCCGTGACGAGTACCCGATACTTGTACCGAGCACCCCTTGTCTATCGTTTTACCTTTACCTCTTAGCAAGCCATGTAAACAGAGCCATTTTTTTTTTGAACATTAACATTAGCGGCGTCATTCTGAACATAGACTAATAAATTTCGTTATCACTTATACATCAACATTAGCATGCCAAAACACCATATACCTAACTATACTTAACTGACTGTACATATCTGTCTACGAGCCTCTAGACATAGTACGTTTATACATAGAAAGGGCTGAGTACTGCCGTGCCCGAATATATATACACAAAATAGTACCAAGGAAGTGAGGCTCCGGAATAACTAGAGCACTGTCAACACTGCTGGTAGAGCTTCTAAGGATCAAATCCGCCTGTCTGCTGACCTGCGCGGCATGAAACGCAGCGTCCACAAGAAGGGACGTCAGTACGAATAGTGTACCGAGTATGTAAGGCATGAATAGTAGCATACGGAAAGTATAAAACGGAAATAACGACATAAGAGAATAATAGCACATGTCCTGAGGTAGAAACATAACCTGTATATATATATACCCTTGGCAGGTGCTATGCGTACTTAGCTTTCCTTTAAGAATCTTTCCTTGTTCATATACATATACATATAAAATAGGACATCTCATATTGCCGAGGCGTCGGCAGCCGATCCATTTAACCATAAATATACACATCCCGCGTCCGGGACGATATCATATCATGTAATGCCAACTGATCAGGTGGATATGCGTTCATAACGCTCTGGCCTTACCTCCATTTTCCCCGTATACACATGCATATATCATGTACATATATCAGCGTCTATAGCGCTCTAGCTCTTTTATCATATACATATACGTGTGTCGTGTAGGTACATCAGCGTCTATAGCACTCTAGCTCTTTTGTCATGTGCATGTTTTAAAAATATATACACATATCTTACATTCATTTACATGTCTTATATGCATTTACGTATCCTCTATACATATGTCTCATAGGCACGCAGGAAAACCCAAAGAAGAATCATGTAGTCATCGGAGTGACGTAAGGTCGGTGACCTCCAATTATATTATAGAATACTCGTGATCGCTTTGTCTCACCTTGAAGGAACGAGTATTTTAAGGTGAGACTACCAACGGGAAATAATATTAAAGTAAACGTAGAATGAAATCGGGGCATCATAGATGACAGTTCATAGACTTTGAAATCTTTTAGAAAATAAAGTCATAGCTAGGAAATATAAATAAGATTCAAAAATTAGTTTATCATTTTCATGTTTACATAAGATACTTAGCTTAGTCATCTTAGTCATAGAGTCGTTCCGGTAGTACGTATCATAGGCATATTCTCTTATCTAACATCATTGTTATCATTATCGTTATGGAAGTGCCCACGTTAGAGGAGTCATAGTATTTATCATTTGGTAACGAAATCGGGATCAAAGGTTCCCTTTGGATTCACTTCAAGTAAGTCAAGCAAGACTGTAAGGAAAAATCCGAGAGTAGCGGGCCCACCTAGGGCCGGATGGGGTGACGTATATGATTTACATATATTACGTGTCATGTCATTACTTGTGAGGGTCCTAGGGTAATCGGGTCCCACTTATGCAAGTTCTAGGGGTTTAAGAGGTCTTTCCATCATTTGCACACTTTCTAGTTCAATTCTATTGAACAAAAAGTGGAAAACTTTGGATGCAGATTCTGGGGAAGAGAGTTGTCCCCGAGGCGCGTACCCAACTTATTCCGTCTAAGACATGCCATAGAAAGAAGGGTGAAACCTTACATACCTCTTTCCGCTTCTTTTGCTATTCCGAATTCACGTTGCAATCTCGTCAAAATCTGCAAATTGGTCATGTTTACCAAAACTCTTATTAGGATACTTAGAGTTGAATTCTTAAGGAAACATTTGGCTACCGAAATTTCGGCAGCACTTCCCCTATAAATACTCCATTCCACCAAGTTCAACTTGGCTAATTTCAATCAACAACAATCCCGGGAATTCAAACCCGGCCACAATATCAACCACAATTCCAACAACAACAATACTAACAACTTCCATATTCAATCAACTTACTACTTCTTCCAAAAACTTTCTAACTTTAATGAAAACAATCACAACCTCATGATCTATATTCCAACAACATCATACTAACCACATTACCTTCCATGCATGCAAGAACATTACATTCAATTCACATAACTTCTAAAACAAACCTCCACCTACTTCAACTTCACAGGATTATTATGCATTCATTAGCAATCTAGCATCCACAATTCACCTACAACCAAAACATTAAATAGAATTGACTCCTTTTCTTCCATATTACTCTACAACTACACGGCCAACATCAAGCATACACACTACAACCTCTCCAAATTTATTCAACTTCCATTTTCCACATATCATTCACAACAATAATAACCAAACACTAGATAAATTAATTAAAACATAATTTCTACACACATATACATGTTCCATACCTCACGGCCACACCCCTATTTTTATCTCTTTCATGAATTTCATCCATTTTAACATACTACAACACATATAAACCATTCATAACACATAAAGAAAGATCAAAACTCACCTTTCTTCTTCAACTTCTCACTTGACTACAACTTGGCAACTTGTATGATTTTGAATCTTTCTTGCTCCAACAACAACTCCACCTTGTTAAGCACCCTTTACTTGGTAGGGATTGATTTTTGAAGAATTGTTATCAATTTTTCTCATGGACTTTCTCTATGGCCGAAATGGCCTTAAGCTTTTCTCTCTTCTTTCTCTTGTTCTTCTTTTCTTGAAACCTCTAGAACTTATTGTGATAAGGATGACTTAGTCATCCTTTTATTGACCAAATTTTATTTAATATTGGATTGGGCCATGACCATGGCCGGTTGGGCCTCACAAATTTGGGCCTTATTATTGTTTTTGATATTTTTGGGCCAACTCGGTATGGTCCCGAGTTGGGCCTAGCCCACTGACCTTTCGACCTTAAAACGTTCATATCTCCTTGTACCGACGTCACCTGGGGACCCACGACCTATGGTTGGAAAGCTAATTCAATTATCTACAACTTCTATTTCTAGGTACTTTTCCAAATTCCAAACTTATAATACCGTTTTTGCCCCTTGAAGTCAGATCACCCGAAAACGTTTTCTTAAAAATATTCGTTTGGAGGACTTCCACTTTGATTTGGCCCAAGGGTCCTTCTTGAGTCGTGTTTAACTTCTCATATGTGATTCATATGAATTTTTTTAGATGTCCCAAAAAAAAATCTCGATGTGTGGGTCCCACCTCAGCAAATAATCTGACGTTCAAAAATACGGGATATAACATTCTCCCCCCCCCCCTTTAGAACATTCTCCCCCCCCCTTCAGGGGGGTCTCCTTCGTAGACATCTCACATGTCGCTTAGGTCGCTTTTATGTCGTAAGTCCATTGAGTAAGCTCCGAACGTTGGCCCTACGTTAATAAGTCCCCTTTCTGTCACACTTTCTCCTCTTCCGTTAGTCTTGTCCGTCTCAGCCTACATGACTTTTATAGGGTTTGTAACCACTCCACACACTCTAATTTACCTTGGACTACCTAGCTTCACATTCGTCTCTTGTTCCCACATTTGTGAAAATTTCAGCATATTTCCCAGGGGGTCACCCATCATGAAATTACTCTCACCCTAGCACGATTAACCTTGAAACTTTAGTGCATTTCAACGTCTTAGCGTTAGTATTTTCGCCCCCACTTCCTCGCACTACTTATATCACATATTATGGAACGAGTTGGGGTCTTAGTAGTTTTCGAAACGCCGCGTAACACATCTCTTCTTTTATTTACAGTTCTAACCTCCGCAATCTCTAGTATTCGTCTTTTTACCTGTGCGTATGGCTACCTTTCGTCCTAATTTCTGATTTCTTAATATGATCAGCAATATAAAGGCAACGTAGGATAGGATAGAATCCGAATCAATTAACATACATATCATAGAAGGTGCCGAAAAAGTACCTGTGGCCGCGTCTGCGGAAGGCTCAGGGTCCTGTCGTCTTGTCAATGCATATTGGCGGTGCGGAGGACCAGCTGAACTAGGTGTCCCTCCTCTACCTCGGCCACGGCCCGCTGGAGCTTGGGAAGTCTGTCCAAGAGGGCATACGGTCGACGATGAACCAACCGCGGACCTGGCGGGCTGGGCTTGGTCTCCCTCATACCTCAGTGGGCAATCACGCATCAAATGGCCAACCCGCCCACAAGTATAACATGCACCTGTACCTGCGCGACACTCTCTAGAGTGTGGTCTACCACATCGCGCACACCGTGGCGGGGGTGGCATCATCCTGCTAGAATCAGCTCTATACTGGGATCCTGACGCCTTAGTACCCTGATCTGGTCTCGAGTGAGTAGAACGGTCAAGCCCCCTATCCGCAAATCGAGGAGGTGCGCTGGCCGTCGATTGGTCTGAATACCTAAATTGCTCCGGTGCCTGTCCCCCTCTATACTCGCTTCTAGCCCTGGAAAATCTGCCCCTTTTTCTGGAACCCCTATCTGGATACCGCTCCCCTCTCTGTGACTGGTACTGCTCTTCCAAATTTTGGGCGTGGGCCTGAATGCGTGTAATAGTCATACCATCCTGGAGTGAAGCCGTCAGGCACTCCTTAACTAAATGTGGCCCTAGCCTACTCATGAATCGGTGCACATGATCTCCCCTATCTGCTATCAGGGCTGGGGCATACATGGCTAGTGAGGTGAAACGAAGGCCGTACTCCCGAACACTCATATTGGTATATCCCGTACTTTCGAGTGTTCGGGAAAATTTGAGATAATTTTGATTTGTAAGGAATGAGGTCATGTGTTGATTTGAATTCACACATGTGTGTGTTGTTCATGAGAAATATTGGTGTGGAAATACGGAGGTAGGCCAAGGGCCAAATTTGGAATTTTGGAAATTAGTTTCGGGAATTACAAAACGAGAGTTATAAGTCTTTGGGCTCAAAAAAAAATGAAAAATTAGGCCCAAAAGAGGGGGGTGGCCGGCCACTATGGCCCAAGCCCACACCTCACAATTTCCATGTGTTAAATATTAGAATAAGGGGGTCTTTATCCTTTAGAAGTTTCATGAATAATTGAGAGAAAGAAAAAAAAATAAAGCAAGAGAGCAAGAACAAGAGGAGGGGTTTCGGCCCCTTCAAAAAGAAAAGAAAAAAATCTTAGCTCCTTGAATCATGGTCCAAAAATCATGATTTTCTAGTAATATTACTCACTCAAGTATGCTCTCCAACATGGTATAATTTTCAAGGCAAGAAGGTGTTTGTGTTGGCAAGTGGAGAATTGAAGAAGAGGTAAGGATTTCATGTTCTTGTGATGTTATGAAAGCTTGGTTTATGTTGTAGTGCATGGAAATGAGTGAAAATTATGAAAATATGGAAGTTTACATGGCATTTATATATATACATGTGTGGCCGTGTGTGTGCCTTGATGAATAGATAATATGAATTGAATTTTATGTTGTAATCTAGTTGTGGTTATGATGGAATTCATATTGAGAATGAAAGTGGAATGAATTTGGTTGAAGTTGGAAATTTATATGATTGGCCGTGTGATGTTTGAAAATTGAAATGGAAATGAATTAATGTTGTTTAGTATGTTAATTGTGTCGTTGTGAAGTGAATGGAAGAATAATGGTTTTTGTTGTAATGGAAATTTTGTTGTTGAGTTGTTGTAGGAAATATGTAACCTTATTGTAGTTTATGTAAATATAGAAATGGAAGTTTTGAGGTGTGAATTATGGTGATTGTTGATGAAGTGGAAGATGGAAACATGTTATGAATATGTATGTTAAAGATTAGAAGTTTTGTATGATTTTATGACTTGGATGGAAAGTTGGTATATTTGGTATATCGTGTGAATATTTCGTAGAAATGATATGAAATGCTTCCAAATGGCATTGTAATGATCTTGATTAATGATGACTATGAAAACGTTGAGATTAGTTTGGAAGTGTGAAGTCGGAATGAAAGTTTTTGCGTTGTATCGAAAAGGAAGCTACTTGTATTATGATGTGTTATATTGGTGATTGTTGTTGTTGTTAGTGTTGTTGTTGGTTTGGTTGTTGACATATGGAGCCGAGCTAAGTCTCGGGGATGCTATGTATATAAAGGAAATGCTGCCGAAATTTCGGTAGGCAAGTATGTGCTTAAGTTGGGCCCTTAAGGCTTGAATTTGACAATTGGTAAAAGTGACCATTTGCAGATTTTGGACGGAACGGGAATCGAGTCTGGACGAGCGTAGAGCGCAACTAAGGTATGTAAAGCCTTCCCCTTCATTCTTTGGCATGTCCTAGACATACTAGGCTGAGATTTGAGCCTCGGGGGCAATTCTGCTCATAGAAATCCGAGATTGATTTTTGGTACTATTCATTCAATGCAATTGAACTACAAAAGATGCATTTTGTTAGAAAAATGGTTAAGCATCCGTAACTTTCACAAATGTAATCCGATCGCTCTGAAACTTTCCTGGGTGACTCCGTAGAGTATAATGTGCGTGATTCATGTCTGCCACCTCGACTTGACCCGAGGTGGGCCCGCTATCCCCGACTTCTCTTCTATGGTCCTGTTTGTTTCATTCTTGTACGATAAGTCAAGGGAACTTATGGTTATTGTTCCGACTACTAAACGGGAGTTATTTTAACTATTCTGAGTTTGATTTAATGTTTATTGAAACGATTGTGGAGACAGAAACCTTGATATCTTCGGAATGGCTTTAGCCAGCTCACTTTTGTCCGGAGCTCACAGGTAGCTCCTGGTTATTATGTTGTTCACTATACGATAGGTGCTATGACCACCTTTATGAGCCTTATAAAATATTTTTGACATCTAAACCGTTTTGAAAATCTTACCCTGATAATTTGGATAAACTACTTATCTTCTGTATTTTCTGATATACGATTTTGGCATACCTGAATCTTGTGTGACGCATGATCTTGGCACGTGTGATTTATGTTTGGGAAGTAGTGATTTGGTATCCTGTATGGTCATTTTCTGTTTTACCGAGTCCCGGGCCGGTTATGTGAATATACGCATATGTGATAGTGGCCGCTGGACCCTCGACCGCGGCGTGTCCGACATTGACTGCTGGACCCTTGACCGCGTCATGCCGGACGTGTGGCATTGACTGCTGGACCCTTGACCGCGTCTGCCGCACTTGTGATTATGCCCGACATAGACCGCTGGACCCTTGACCGCGGTATGTCGAAATTGTGGTAGTGACCGCTGGATACTTGACCACGGTATGTATGATTGTGACCGCTGGATACTTGACCGCGGTATGTGTGATTGTGACCGCTGGACCCCTGGCCGCGGTATGTGTGATAATGACCGCTGGGTACTTGGCCGCGGTATGCGTGATGGCGACCGCTGGACTTATGGCCGCGGTAAGTGTGCGTTTGATTCTTTTGTATGCATGAAACAAAAATGATTTTCGAAAGAAAGTAAAGCATTTTGGCATTCTAATTGCCGTATTCGTCAGTCGGAACCTCTTGTGTGTGACTTGCACGTCAGAGGTGACATTGTGGCATCCTGGTTATTCGTGCACACTCCGTTGCACTGTCTACTGTGCCCCTCATTAAAGGGCCGAAACGTGATATAAATGTATATTATCTGTACTTGTGTAAGTTATGATTCTATATGTATGGTTCTGCCTGTTACACTTCTAGACAGTTGATTCAGAGAATGATTCTGTCGGTGTTGCTTCTGTATGACTGAGCCAGACTATGATTCAGTCGGCTATAGTTCTGCACCCCTAGCTTTGGTTGCGGGTACGTCAGTCGCACTCTGTGCCCCGATCCGCACGATGATCCTGTCAGTTAAGCTCTGTGCCTCTGTTTCATATCACGATTCAGACGGCTACACTCTGTGCTCATGATATATGTCGTGGTCCTGCACACATACTCTGTATTTCTGTTTCGGACTCGGGTCCGATCCTACCTGTTGTACTTCTATACTTCTGGCTCGGGTTTTGATTATATTTTTACATGGTCGCTTTACATACTCGGTGCATTTCCGTACTGACCCCCTGCCCTTCGGGGGCTGCGTTTCATGCCACGCAGGTACTCCCAGTTGAGGTGAGGACAGATGGAAGATATCTCAGCACAGATGGCAAGCTCCATTTGTTCCCGGAGTGCTGCTGAGTCAGAGCCTGTATTATATGCGCTTGGAACCTGGTTAGAGACTTTGCAGACAGTGTTGTGGGTGTTGGTTGTCGGTCTGTGTATGTAATGAATTTTGTATGTTCACAAATTTGTTCGGCCTGAGGGCCACGGGAAAGAATTTTTCTGAAAGAAAAGTTTTGCTATGTACTTTATTATTTGATTTAAAAAATAAATATGACGTGATTTTATGTGTACCAAGAGTCTGAGGGTTCGCTCGGCCCTAAGTAAGGGTCGGGTGCCCATCACACCCTAGTGAGGTCGGGGTGTGACAGAGTGGTATCAGAGCAGGTCTGTCCTAGGGGTTGTCTGCAAAGTCGTGTCCGGTAGAGTCTTGTTTATGGTGTGTTGCGCGCCACATTTATAAACAAGAGACTACTGGGCATCTAGGGATTGTTGATCTTCTTTGAATCCTGGACCGTGCGATAGAGCCAGCTGTTGGGAATGAATTCCTTCTTACTAACTCTTGATTTCAGCAGGAGGACGATATCGACGTAAGGCAGCGACTGCCGATATTATAGGCTACACCGTACACAAGTAAGCAATGGTATGAAAGACGTATGCCGGGTAAGGTATTTGCAGTATGATTGCAACGTAAGGTTGAAAATTGAAAGGAAAGGTAAACAAGAATGTGTCGCCAGTGCCGTTTGAGTTGGGCACGTGAGGTAAGCCTCGACCTCTTTATACCCTCATCTGAAATTGTTAGCCCTGTGTGGCTATGATGCGATATGATATGATGTATATATACGTGTATGTGTTGGCCCTGTGAGGCGTGGTTGGTATTTCCTGTGTACAGGTTTTGCGATAGTGAGAAATACCGAGGAACCTCTGCCAAAATCTTTCTAGAAATACGAAGAGGAAAATGAGATATAGATTCTTAACAAGTCTTGAAGGTCGATATCGATAGGGAAAAAATGCCTAACGACCAAGTTTCCTCTAATTGGAAGAATTCAAAGTGTATGACGGGTCATTGAGAATTGAGCGGTTCGCTCACGACTCAGGAATATATATGTACGCATAAAGGTAAACACTGAGGATTTACAGGGGACGACCCGGTAATCAGAAATGTAAAAGAATCTTCTCTAGATCGGGGTGGGACCCGCTACGAGAACGTTTTGAAAGCTGTTAAGACTCCGACTTGCCTTAAATTATGTGACCAAGGTCGTGTGGGGCAGTCGACGTAATTATGTCAGCATTAACGTGTCAAAACGTGTGAAAGTTACGAAGTTAAGCGTGCTAGAGCCAGAGCAATTTTGGGATGGGTGACCCCCTAGGAAATATACCAAAATTTCCATGAATGTAAAAATGAAAGACAAATAGGAAATCTGGGGTAACCCGAAGGAAATAGGAATGTACTAAACGATTGGGAACCCTAAATAGGCCGGGCAGGCCAAGGCAGACTCGGCTGGCGAAAGGGAAAGGAAACACAATACAATCCCTGGATCAGGGTAAGTTTGAATAAGCGTTTGGAAATGTTTTGCGAGCTAAATGGCAGTAGATGCATAGATGTGCATATGATGTCTCCTTCGTGACTGTAATGATCCGTAGTGGGCCCCAGCGTCCAGTGTTACGATATCTGAAGATGTTAGCTAAACGAAACTTGGAAGGCAAGTAAAAGGTGTGATATAGAGGCGTTATGAAGTAAACGAGTACTGAACTCGTTAAAATAAGGGTAGAATCTTCCGTTACGGCAATATTAATGAAGAAGAGGAAAGTGAGTAAGCGGAAGAAAGAGAGATAGCAATGGCAACTCTTGGAAATCTTCGAAGGGAAGACGGATACCTCCCCGGATGTAAGAGAAGACCCCATAAGGTCAGTTTAATATTCGAGGACGAATGTTCTAAAGGGGGGGAGGATGTTATATCCCGTACTTTCGAGTGTTCGGGAAAATTTGAGATAATTTTGATTTGTAAGGAATGAAGTCATGTGTTGATTTGAATTCACACATGTGTGTGTTGTTCAGGAGAAATATTGGTGTGGAAATACGGAGGTAGGCCAAGGGCCAAATTTGGAATTTTGGAAATTAGTTTCGGGAATTACAAAACGAGAGTTAAAAGTCTTTGGGCTCAAAAAAAAATGAAAAATTAGGCCCAAAAGAGGGGGGTGGCCGGCCACTATGGCCCAAGCCCACACCTCACAATTTCCATGTGTTATCCTTTAGAAGTTTCATGAATAATTGAGAGAAAGAAAAAAAAAATAAAGCAAGAGAGCAAGAACAAGAGGAGGGGTTTCGGCCCCTTCAAAAAGAAAAGAAAAAAATCTTAGCTCCTTGAATCATGGTCCAAAAATCATGATTTTCTAGTAATATTACTCACTCAAGTATGCTCTCCAACATGGCATAATTTTCAAGGCAAGAAGGTGTTTGTGTTGGCAAGTGGAGAATTGAAGAAGAGGTAAGGATTTCATGTTCTTGTGATGTTATGAAAGCTTGGTTTATGTTGTAGTGCAAGGAAATGAGTGGAAATTATGAAAATATGGAAGTTTACATGGCATTTATATATATACATGTGTGGCCGTGTGTGTGCCTTGATGAATAGATAATATGAATTGAATTTTATGTTGTAATCTAGTTGTGGTTATGATGGAATTCATATTGAGAATGAAAGTGGAATGAATTTGGTTGAAGTTGGAAATTTATATGATTGGCCGTGTGATGTTTGAAAATTGAAATGGAAATGAATTAATGTTGTTTAGTATGTTAATTGTGTCGTTGTGAAGTGAATGGAAGAATAATGGTTTTTGTTGTAATGGAAAGTTTGTTGTTGAGTTGTTGTACGAAATATGTAACCTTATTGTAGTTTATGTAAATATAGAAATGGAAGTTTTGAGGTGTGAATTATGGTGATTGTTGATGAAGTGGAAGATGGAAACATGTTATGAATATGTATGTTAAAGATTAGAAGTTTTGTATGATTTTATGACTTGGATGGAAAGTTGGTATATTTGGTATATCGTGTGAATATTTCGTAGAAATGATATGAAATGCTTCCAAATGGCATTGTAATGATCTTGATTAATGATGACTATGAAAACGTTGAGATTAGTTTGGAAGTGTGAAGTCGGAATGAAAGTTTTTGCGTTGTATCGAAAAGGAAGCTAGTTGTTTTATGATGTGTTATATTGGTGATTGTTGTTGTTGTTAGTGTTGTTGTTGGTTTGGTTGTTGATATATGGAGCCGAGCTAAGTCTCGGGGATGCTATGTATATAAAGGAAATGCTGCTGAAATTTCGGTAGGCAAGTATGTGCTTAAGTTGGGCCCTTAAGGCTTGAATTTGACAATTGGTAAAAGTGACCATTTGCAGATTTTGGACGGAACGGGAATCGAGTCTGGACGAGCGTAGAGCGCAACTAAGGTATGTAAAGCCTTCCCCTTCATTCTTTGGCATGTCCTAGACATACTAGGCTGAGATTTGAGCCTCGGGGGCAATTCTGCTCATAGAAATCCGAGATTGATTTTTGGTACTATTCATTCAATGCAATTGAACTACAAAAGGTGCATTTTGTTAGAAAAATGGTTAAGCATCCGTAACTTTCACAAATGTAATCCGATCGCTCTGAAACTTTCCTGGGTGACTCCGTAGAGTATAATGTGCGTGATTCATGTCTGCCACCTCGACTTGACCCGAGGTGGGCCCGCTATCCCCGACTTCTCTTCTATGGTCCTGTTTGTTTCATTCTTGTACGATAAGTCAAGGGAACTTATGGTTATTGTTCCGACTACTAAACGGGAGTTATTTTAACTATTCTGAGTTTGATTTAATGTTTATTGAAACGATTGTGGAGACAGAAACCTTGATATCTTCGGAATGGCTTTAGCCAACTCACTTTTGTCCGGAACTCACAGCTAGCTCCTGGTTATTATGCTGTTCACTATACGATAGGTGCTATGACCACTTTTATGAGCCTTATAAAATATTTTTGACATCTAAACCGTTTTGAAAATCTTACCCTGATAATTTGGATAAACTACTTATCTTCTGTATTTTCTGATATACGATTTTGGCATACCTGAATCTTGTGTGACGCATGATCTTGGCACGTGTGATTTATGTTTGGGAAGTAGTGATTTGGTATCCTATATGGTTATTTTCTGTTTTACCGAGTCCCGGGCCGGTTATGTGAATATGCGCATATGTGATATTGGCCGCTGGACCCTCGACCGCGGCGTGTCCGACATTGACTGCTGGACCCTTGACCGCGTCATGCCGGACGTGTGGCATTGACTGCTGGACCCTTGACCGCGTCTGCCGCACTTGTGATTATGCCCGACATAGAACGCTGGACCCTTGACCGCGGTATATCGAAATTGTGGTAGTGACCGCTGGATACTTGACCACGGTATGTATGATTGTGACCGCTGGATACTTGACCGCGGTATGTGTGATTGTGACCGCTGGACCCCTGGCCGCGGTATGTGTGATAATGACCGCTGGGTACTTGGCCGCGGTATGCGTGATGGCGACCGCTGGACTTATGGCCGCGGTAAGTGTGCGTTTGATTCTTTTGTATGCATGAAACAAAAATGATTTTCAAAAGAAAGTAAAGCATTTTGGCATTCTAATTGCCGTATTCGTCAGCCGGAACCTCTTGTGTGTGACTTGCACGTCAGAGGTGACATTATGGCATCCTGGTTATTCGTGCACACTCCGTTGCACTGTCTACTGCGCCCCTCATTAAAGGGCCGAAACCTGATATAAATGTATATTATCTGTACTTGTGTAAGTTATGATTCTGTATGCATGGTTCTGCCTGTTACACTTCTAGACTGTTGATTCAGAGAATGATTCTGTCGGTGTTGCTTCTGGATGACTGAGCCGGACTATGATTCAGTCGGCTATAGTTCTGCACCCCTAGCATTGGTTGCGGGTACGTCAGTCGCACTCTGTGCCCCGATCCGCACGATGATCCTGTCAGTTAAGCTTTGTGCCTCTGTTTCATATCACGATTCAGACGGCTACACCCCGTGCTTATGATATATGTCGTGGTCCTGCACACACACTCTGTATTTCTGTTTCGGACTCGGGTCCGATCCTACCTGTTGTACTTCTATACTTCTGGCTCGGGTTTTGATTATATTGTTACATGGTCGCTTTACATACTCGGTGCATTTCCGTACTGACCCCCTGTCCTTCGGGGGCTGCGTTTCATGCCGCGCAGGTACTCCCAGTTGAGGTGAGGACAGATGGAAGATATCTCAGCACAGATGGCAAGCTCCATTTGTTCCCGGAGTGCTGCCGAGTCAGAGCCTGTATGTTATGCGCTTGGAATCTGGTTAGAGACTTTGCAGACAGTGTTGTGGGTGTTGGTTGTCGGTCTGTGTATGTAATGAATTTTGTATGTTCACAAATTTGTTCGGCCTGAGGGCCACGGGAAAGAATTTTTCTGAAAGAAAAGTTTTGCTATGTACTTTATTATTTGATTTAAAAAAAAATATGACGTGATTTTATGTGTACCAAGAGTCTGAGGGTTCGCTCGGCCCTAAGTAAGGGTCGGGTGCCCATCACACCCTAGTGAGGTCGGGGTGTGACACATATTTCCTTGTTTAAGGTTCAATAACATCTTGGCTCGTGCTCGTCGAACCTCTGGCGGTAAGAAATGTCGCAGAAATGCCTCGGTAAACTCCTGCCAAACCGGGGGAGGTGCATTCGCTCCCCTCGAGGATATCCAACTACTATACCACAAAACTGCCACATCCCGCAGCCTGTATGAAGCCAACTCTACGGACTCCGTATCCGAAGCATGTATGATCCTTAGAGTCCTCAGCATCTCATCTATAAAACTCTCCGGGTCCTCCTCTGGTCAGGATCCATAAAACTCTGGAGGCTTCAGGGTGATAAAGTCGCGGGCCCTTGCACTTACCGCCCTGTCTCCTAGGTCTACATCTTGCCGCTGAGCCTGTGCGGCAATTAACTGGCTCAGTAATTGAATGGCCTCGGCCAACTGTTGGCCCGGAGCTGCTGGCGGTGGAACTGGAGGTGCGGGGGCTAGAGCTGAAACTCTTTCCTGCTCTGCTGGTGCAGGGGGAGCAGGAAAGGTCTGAGGGGGAGCTTCATTATGAGATTCTCCTTCTTCTAGCTCCCGTTCAACTCCGCTGCCAGCCACCCTCTTGCCCTTCTGGGCCGTCGTAGCCTTCCTTTTCGGCGGCATTACTGAAACCATAACACAGGATTAGGAAAGGAATGTGGAAACCTGGTAGCATAGCTCTATCGCACGATCTTGAGTACAAAGAAGGTCATATTTCCTAAATGCCCTGTAGCCTCCAGTTTATAAGTGTGGCGCGCAATACACCCATAAACAAGACTCTACTGGACCCGGCTCGTAGACAAGCTCCTAGGACCGAACTGCTCTGATACCACTTCTGTCACGACCCGTCTAGGGGCCGTGACGAGTACCCGATACTTGTACCGAGCACCCTTTGTCTATCATTTTACCTTTACCTCTTAGCAAGCCATGTAAACAGAGCCATTTTTTTTTTGAACATTAACATTAGCGGCGTCATTCTGAACATAGACTAATAAACTTCGTTATCACTTATACATCAACATTAGCATGCCAAAACACCATATACCTAACTATACTTAACTGACTGTACATATCTGTCTACGAGCCTCTAGACATAGTACGTTTATACATAGAAAGGGCTGAGTACTGCCGTGCCCGAATATATATACACAAAATAGTACCAAGGAAGTGAGGCTCCGGAATAACTGGAGCACTGTCAACACTGCTGGTAGAGCTTCTAAGGATCAAATCCGCCTGTCTGCTGACCTGCGCGGCATGAAACGCAGCGTCCACAAGAAGGGACGTCAGTACGAATAGTGTACCGAGTATGTAAGGCATGAATAGTAGCATACGGAAAGTATAAAACAGAAATAACGACATAAGAGAATAATAGCACATGTCCTGAGGTAGAAACATAACCTGTATATATATATACCCTTGGCAGGTGCTATGCGTACTTAGCTTTCCTTTAAGAATCTTTCCTTGTTCATATACATATACATATAAAATAGGACATCTCATATTGCCGAGGCGTCGGCAGCCGATCCATTTAACCATAAATATACACATCCCGCGTCCGGGACGATATCATATCATGTAAGGCCAACTGATCAGGTGGATATGCGTTCATAACGCTCTGGCCTTACCTCCATTTTCCCCGTATACACATGCATATATCATGTACATATATCAGCGTCTATATCGCTCTAGCTCTTTTATCATATACATATACGTGTGTCGTGTAGGTACATCAGCGTCTATAGCGCTCTAGCTCTTTCGTCATGTGCATGTTTTAAAAATATATACACATATCTTACATACATTTACATGTCTTATATGCATTTACGTATCCTGTATACATATGTCTCATAGGCACGCAGGAAAGCCCAAAGAAGAATCATGTAGTCATCGGAGTGACGTAAGGTCGGTGACCTCCAATTATATTATAGAATACTCGTGATCGCTTTGTCTCACCTTGAAGGAACGAGTATTTTAAGGTGAGACTACCAACGGGGAATAATATTAATGTAAACGTAGAATGAAATCGGGGCATCATAGATGACAGTTCATAGACTTTGAAATCTTTTAGAAAATAAAGTCATAGCTAGGAAATATAAATAAGATTCAAAAATTAGTTTATCATTTTCATGTTTACATAAGATACTTAGCTTAGTCATCTTAGTCATAGAGTCGTTCCGGTAGTACGTATCATAGGCATATTCTCTTATCTAACATCATTGTTATCATTATCGTTATGAAAGTGCCCTCATTAGAGGAGTCATAGTATTTATCATTTGGTAATGAAATCGGGATCAAAGGTTCCCTTTGGATTCACTTCAAGTAAGTCAAGCAAGACTGTAAGGAAAAATCCGAGAGTAGCGGGCCCACCTCGGGCCGGATGGGGTGACGTATATGATTTACATATATTACGTGTCATGTCATTACTTGTGAGGGTCCTAGGGTAATCGGGTCCCACTTATGCAAGTTCTAGGGGTTTAAGAGGTTTTTCCATCATTTGCACACTTTCTAGTTCAATTCTATTGAACAAAAAGTGGAAAACTTTGGATGCGGATTCCGGGGAAGAGAGTTGTCCCCGAGGCACGTACCCAACTTATTCCGTCTAAGACATGCCATAGAAAGAAGGGTGAAACCTTACATACCTCTTTCCGCTTCTTTTGCTATTCCGAATTCACGTTGCAATCTCGTCAAAATCTGCAAATTGGTCATGTTTACCAAAACTCTTATTAGGATACTTAGAGTTGAATTCTTAAGGAAACATTTGGCTACCGAAATTTCGGCAGCACAACCCCTATAAATACTCCATCCCACCAAGTTCAACTTGGCTAATTTCAATCAACAACAATCCCGGGAATTCAAACCCGGCCAAAATATCAACCACAATTCCAACAACAACAATATTAACAACTTCCATATTCAATCAACTTACTACTTCTTCCAAAAACTTTCTAACTTTAATGAAAACAATCACAACCTCATGATCTATATTCCAACAACATCATACTAACCACATTACCTTCCATGCATGCAAGAACATTACATTCAATTCACATAACTTCTAAAACAAACCTCCACCTACTTCAACTTCACAAGATTATTATGCATTCATTAGCAATCTAGCATCCACAATTCAACTACAACCAAAACATTAAATAGAATTGACTCCTTTTCTTCCATATTACTCTACAACTACACGGCTAACATCAAGCATACACACTACAACCTCTCCAAATTTATTCAACTTCCATTTTCCACATATCATTCACAACAATAACAACCAAACACTAGATAAATTAATTAAATCACAATTTCTACACACATATACATGTTCCATACCTCACGGCCACACCCCTATTTTTATCTCTTTCATGAATTTCATCCATTTTAACATACTACAACACATATAAACCATTCATAACACATAAAGAAAGATCAAAACTCACCTTTCTTCTTCAACTTCTCACTTGACTACAACTTGGCAACTTGTATGATTTTGAATCTTTCTTGCTCTAACAACAACTCCACCTTGTTAAGAACCCTTTACTTGGTAGGGATTGATTTTTGAAGAATTTTTATCAATTTTTCTCATGGACTTTCTCTATGGACGAAATGGCCTTAAGCTTTTCTCTCTTCTTTCTCTTGTTCTTCTTTTCTTGAAACCTCTAGAACTTATTGTGATAAGGATGACTTAGTCATCCTTTTATTGACCAAATTTTATTTAATATTGGCTTGGGCCATAACCATTGCCGGTTGGGCCTCACAAATTTGGGCCTTATTATTTGTTTGGGCCAACTCGGTTTGGTCCCGAGTTGGGCCTAGCCCACTGACCTTTCGACCTTAAAACGTTCATATCTCCTTGTACCGACGTCACCTGGGGACCCACGATCTATGGTTGGAAATCTAATTCAATTATCTACAACTTCTATTTCTTGGTACTTTTCCAAATTCCAAACTTATAATACCGTTTTTGCCCCTTGAAGTCAGATCACCCGAAAACGTTTTCTTAAAAATATTCGTTTGGAGGACTTCCACTTTGATTTGGCCCAAGGGTCCTTCTTGAGTCGTGTTTAACTTCTCATATGTGATTCATATGAATTTTTTTAGATGTCCCAAAAATAAATCTCGATGAGTGGGTCCCACCTCAGCAAATAATCTGACGTTCAAAAATACGGGATATAACACTACGAACCTCTAAGAAGAGTATAACATATCACCTGAGCGGGACAGGGACCCGCTATGCCTATAATTATATACACAAAAGAATAAGTACCCAAAAGCTATGGCTCCGAATGAAATGGAGCTCTACTATGTAGTCTCTGAGAAAGCAGCTATGGATCAAGCCTGTCTCCCTGTGCACCTGTGGGCATGACGCAGCGTCCACAAATAAAAGGACGTCAGTACGAAGAATGTACTGAGTATGTAAAGCATGATCAACATCAACATAGAAGCACAAATAGCAACATAAGAAATAGCATGGAATGGGAGATGGTAGTATCATCGTCAAATACACTTACTTGCCTTTTATAGGAACTTTCCATTTCTAATACGTATTTGTGTACATACATCATTGTCCGTATTCCACAATAGTACTCGTACCATATTTGTGCTCGTATTCGTAAACATGCCCTTATTCACATTCATACATATAGTTATATCATATCATATACATAATCATGTCATATACATAGCATACCTGACCACGTAGGATCGGTGTTTCATACATATCCTTATATAACATACCCGACCATGGAGGTTCGGTGTTTCACGTACCCGACCATATATAGGCTCGATGATCATACATACCTGGCCAACCAAGGCTCAGTGTTACACGTACCTGGCCCTGGCAAGGCTCAGTGTGTCCATACCCAATTGCAGTGGTGTGCGCACGTTACGTAAACATACATACATATACATCTATACATATACTACCTGGCCATATAAGCTCGGTGTTTCATATTAGCCATACATACATCTAGCTCATAAGCATCTTTACTATTATCATTACTATCCTCATCGTCATCGTTATCATTATTGCTATTATCATCATTCCTCACACTTATCTTTATCGGCTTACTCGTCATACGAGGAACGTTGTACAATCGTAGCACATCAAGAATCGTGAGCTTAATAGCTCGGAAGATCGAATCATTTATGAGACATCATAGACTTATGGAATATTTAGATGTTTGGCCCAACAACCATGCCTTATGAAAGAAGGGTTAGCCTTACATACCTTTCCGTTGCATTATTCTACACTTACGCGTCCTCCTCCAATGCTAGCGTTTCTACCTTCATTGACGTCACACTATCATTAGAATCGATAGCTAGCATATATGACTAAAGCTAGAGAAAATCGGACAACATCTCCTCCATAACGTATCTCAACTCCCAAGCGTCAATAATACATTCATGATGCCATAACAATAGCCATTCCTCATTCATATAATCCATATTTCTGGACTTACATTCAATTCATCCATAACCATGGCCATAACACACACGACTTCCATTTATATACATTGTTCATCTCATGTTCTCAACATCATTTATATCGTATTTACATCACAATGCATCAAAACCCATAGCTCCATTCATACTATTTCCCGAAATGACACTATTCCATATTCATGACTCATCTTTTTATACTCTTCTACAATCCAAGTATTTCAACTCTTAACTATCTTAAACAACATAGAAATATCATAAATCTTACCTTAAATGTTGTTGGAACAAGCTTTAGTTGAAAATACTCCACTTTGAGCAAAACCCTAGTTTATCTCAATTTGGATTTCTTGACCTTGGATGATCTTGATGGTTTTCCTACACATGATTCCCTTGATTTATGTTGTTGATCACCAAATATCCTTGAATTCTTATGGAATATACGTAGAGAGATGTTCTAGAGAGAAGGGGTGTGATGTAGAAGTGAAATGAAATAAGCCTTGGTCCCCTTATTGAATGACTTAAAAATCTGATTTGAAGTGCACAGTGGTCGTAAACTTGGTTTACGGTCCGTATTCCAGTTTACGGACCGTCCTTCGTGGTCGTATTTAATCATATCAGAACCAGAAACTTAGGCTGAAACATGGTGATTTACTATCACGGTTTACGGGCCGTAAACCACTTTACGGTCCGGATTTCAGGTCGTATTTAACCATTTGATCATTTGGCAGAAAGTTGATGTTTTGGATGCCAAAATATGACATGGCAGTTTATGGACCGTATACCACTTTACGGTCCGTATTTCACTTTACGACCAACTGGCCAGAATGCAAACCTGCAACCTTTCACATTTCTAAAACCTATAATTATTCATTATGGAGCATAACCTATCTCTTATTGCAATTGCCTTCGGAATCTTACTTAGGGTCGTCAAATGTTATTTCTTACTCATGAAAACATCGGATACTCGTACTCATCGTGGGTCCATTCACTTGGACAACAACGGAGGATTTGTTCGAGGTGTAACATTCTTCCCCCCTTAAGAACATTCGTCCTCGAATGTTAAAGTCTTCGGGGATTCTGTAAAAAAATTTCCAGAGTCTCCCCTATAATATGTCACTACCATCCTGTCACAACAACCCATAATATCGATGCCTCACAGGGCCATAACACAATAGCATACAAATTTGGCCACACACGACCCAGAAAGCATAAAAGGAAACATACATACCTTAAAATATTGACGTCTCATCTTGGATTTCTTCCACGGGATGAAATAAATGTGAGTATCTGGATCGCATACTTTCTACCGCTTCCCATGTCATTTCCTCTCGTTTACTGCTTCCCCATAGAACCTTAACTGAGGCCACTTCTTTGTTTCTGAGCCTCTGTACTTGCCTATCTAGTATGGCAATGGGCACTTCCTCATAAGTCAACTTTTTCGTCACTTGTACATCGTTTATTGGCACAATCTTAGTAGGATCTCCTACACATTTCCGAAGCTTCGAGACATGGAAAACTAGATGGACTGACTCCAAATCCGGAGGTAGATCTAATTCATAGGCCACTTTGCCCACTCTGCGCACAATCTCATAAGGCCCAATGTACCGGGGACTAAGCTTCCCCTTTTTGCCAAATCTCATTACACCTTTCATCGGTGACACTTTCAGGAATACCCAATCTTTCACTTGGAACTCTAAGTCTCTTCGGCGATTATCCGCATAGGACTTTTGACGACTTTGGGCTGCTAATAACCGATCTTGTATGAGCTTGACTTTCTCTATGGATTGCTGGACCAAGTTTGGCCCTATCAATTTAGTCTCTCCTGTTTCAAACCACCTAATTGGGGACCTACACTTTCGCCCATATAAAGCTTCATACAGTGCCATTTGAATGCTAGAATGATAACTGTTATTGTAAGCAAATTCAATGAGTGGCAAATGATCATCCCAATTTCCTCCAAAATCTATCATACACGCCCGCAACATATCTTCAAGAGTCTGAATGGTACGCTCGGCTTGCCCATCAGTCTGCGAGTGAAATGCCGTACTAAGGTTCACTTGGGTCCCTAGACCCTCTTGGAAAGACTTCCAAAAGTTAGCTATAACTGAGTTCCTCTGTCTGAGATAATAGATACTGGAACACCATAGAGTCTTACTATCTCTTTAAGATAAAGCTTTGCATAATCTTCTACCACATACGTCGTTCGGACCGGTAAGAAATGAGCTGACTTTGTGAGTCTATCCACAATCACCCATATGGAATCATACTTACGTCGAGAACGGGGTAAGCCTGATATGAAGTCCATGTTAATCACTTCCCATTTCCAAGTTGGGATTTCTGTAGCTTGCAACAATCCACTCGGCTTTTGTTGCTCGATTTTCACTTGCTGGCAATTTGGACATTGTGCTACGAATTCCGCTATATCTTTCTTCATTCAATTCCACCAATATATAGACTTATGGTCATGATACATTTTCGTCGCTCGGGGGTGGAAAGAGTAGCGGGAACAATGGGCTTCCCTCATTATTTGGTGGCGTAAGTCTTCCACATCGGGAACGCATAACCTGCCTCGACAGCGGAGAACTCCGTCTCCTGAAATATCAAATGATGACTCCTCTTTCTGGGGGAGTGTATCTCTGTACTGCATTAGCATAGAATCTTCGTATTGTCGCTCTTTCACTTCTGCTACTAACGACGAGACTGTCGAATTTTGAATAGTAGTTCCCCTGCTACCTGAGTCCACCACTCGAACTCCTAGGCTAGCTAACTGCTGGAGCTCACGGGCCATTCCCCTCTTCTCTGGTCATACATCACATAAACTTCCCATCGATCTGCGGCTAAGAGTATCAGTTACAATATTTGCCTTTCCGGGGTGATACAAGATATCAACTTCATAATCTTTTAGCAATTCCAACCATCGTCGTTGCCGTAAATTCAGCTCTTTTTGCTTGAAGATATACTGCAGACTCTTATGATCTGTATAAATATCCACATGGACACCATATAAATAATGTCGCCATATCTTTAACTCAGGAACCACTGCGGCCAATTCTAAATCATGGGTTGGATAATTCCGCTCATGTTTTCGCAATTGCCTTGATGCATACGCAATCACTTCACCATGTTGCATCAATACACAACCTAACCCAACCCCAGAAGCATCGCAATAAACAACATATCCTTCCAATCCCTCTGGAAGCGTCAAGACTGAGGCGGAAGTCAACCTACTTTTCAACTCTTGGAAGCTACGTTCACAAGCATCTGTCCATTGAAACTTTGCCAATTTCTGGGTCAACTTTTTGAGTGGTGCCGAGATAGAAGAAAAACCTTCAACAAACCTCCTGTAATAACCTGCTAAGCCCAGAAAGCTACGAACCACCGTAGGAGTCGTGGGCCATGGCCAAGTCTTCACAGCCTCAATCTTTTGGCTATCTACTCGAATACCATCGGCTGCAACGATATGCCCCAGAAATGCCACTGAGTTCAACCAAAACTCGCATTTGGAAAACTTTCCAAACAACTCTCGAGTCCGAAGAACTCCAAGGACGGTACGCAAATGATCTGCATGTTCTGCCTCTGATTTAGAATATACCAAGATGTCGTCGATAAATACGATTACAAATAAATCCAGAAAAGGCCTGAACACATTATTCATCAGATCCATAAATGCCGCCGGCGCATTAGTTAGCCCAAATGACATCACCCGGAACTCAAAATGATCATACCTTGTTCTAAAGGCCGTCTTAGGGATATCTTTCTCCCTAACTCTCACTTGATGATACCCGGACCTCAAATCAATCTTTGAAAACCACTTGGCACCTTGCAATTGATCAAATAAGTCATCAATCCTCAAAAGAGGATATTTAGTCTTAATCGTCACCTTGTTCAATTGCCGATAATAAATGCACATTCCCAAAGAGCCATCTTTCTTTCGGACAAACAATACGGGTGCTCCCCACGGGGATGAACTAGGCCTAATGAAGCCTTTTATCAAGCAGGTCTTTCAATTGCTCCTTCAATTCTTTCAATTCTGCGGGAGCCATTCTATAAGGAGGAATAGATATCGGCTTAGTTCCCGGCAACACATCAATGGCAAAATCAATCTCCCGCTCGGGAGGAAGGCCTGGAAGCTCTTCCGGGAACACATCCAGAAATTCGTTTACTACGGGAACTGACTGAAGAGTCGGCGATTCAGCTTCTACATCTTGAACCCGAAATAGATGATAAATGCAACCTTTTGTGATAATTTTTCTTGACTTTAGATAGGAGATAAACCTACCTTTTGGTGACGCCGCCTTCTCTTTCCATTCTAAAACTGGTTCTCCCAGAAATTAGAAAGGAACCATTTTCATTCTACAATCAACATTGGCATAACAAGAAGCCAACCAGTCCATGTCCATAATAACATCAAAATCCACCATTCTAGCTCATGCAAGTCAATCATGGTACGATGATCACAAATCATAATTACACAATTTCTATATACCCGGCTAGCTATTACTGATTCACCCATGGGTGTAGACACCTCAAAAGGTTTGATCGACTCTGGTTCGACCCTAAATCGACCCGCAATATATGGAGTAACATATGACAATGTAGAGCCCGGATCAATCAAAGCATATACATCATGAGAGAATACCGATAATATAACTATGACCACGTTAGGAGAAGACTCGAGATCTTGGCGTCCAGCCAAAGCATAAACACGGTGCTGAGGACCGCTAGAACTGGGAACTCTCCCTCTGCCTCTACCATGGCCGACTGGCGCATGTGAACCTGACCCCATAGGGCGTACAGATACTGAAGATCCAGCTACCGACCCTGCAGTCTGGGTCCTACCTCTACCATGAACTGAGGGGCAATCACGCATGATATGGCCTGGTCGACCACATGAATAGCAACCATCTGAACCTGATCGGCATTGACCCCAATACAATTTCCCACACTAGGAACACCGTGGCACGAGTGGCCTCGCCTGACCCGAATCACCTCTAAAATGGGACCCTGAAAAACTCAGACTCGGCCCGGAACGAGTAGATCTGTCGAATCTCTGGCCTGAAAACCGTGGAGGCGTGCTAGACATAGAATAGCCTGAGTGCCTGGACATCTGCTGCCTGTGCCCGCCCCTAAATTCACTCATCGGACCTGACGATCTGGACCTCTTGCTATGGCCCCTATCTTGCTCGCGTTCACTTCTTTGCTATTGCAAACTTTCTTCCAAGTTCTGAGCATGGGCCTGAATGCGCGTAATATCCATATCGTCCTGAAGGGACGCAGTCAGGCATCTATCCATCAAGTGTGGCCCTAGGCCTTTCACAAATCGGTGCACTCGGTCACCCATGTCCGCTACCATAGCCGAAGCATACCTAGCCAAGGAATTGAAGCGGAGACTATACTCTAGAGCACTCATACTACCTTGCCTCAATTTAAGAGCTTATTGGCTCTAGCTCGCCGAACTTTCGGAGGCATATAGTGTCGGAGAAAAGCATCAACAAACTCTTGCCATACCGGGGGAGGTGCATTGGCTCCCCGTGAAGCCATCCAAACCGTATACCATTGGATCGAGACATCTCTCAATCTATATGACGCTAGCTCCACTGATTCGGTGTCCGAAGCATGTATCAATCGAAGCGTCCTCAACATACCATCAATGAAATCCTGAGGGTCCTCTTCCGGTTTAGACCCAAAGAATTCCGGAGGGTTCAAAGTAATGAAGTCGCAGGCCCTTGCACAAACAGCCCTATCACCTTGCCCTGAACTTTGCCTCTGAGTCTGGGCCGCAACCAATTGAGTCAGCAAATTAATGGCCTCTTTCACATCATGGCCTGAAGCATCCGGTGGAGGCGCCGGAGGTGCTGGATCTGGGGCTGAGGCTCCATCACGCTCCTCAGTAATAGGCACTGTCTGGGAGGACTGAGGTTGAGCCGCACTCTGGGACTCACTTTCCTCTACTACCGGTGGCAGTGCTCTTTCAGCCCGCTTTCCAACCACCGTCTTGCCCTTTTGGGATACTGTAGCCTTTCCCTTTACAGGCATTTCTGAAATACACAACACACGGTTAAGGAACAAGAATTTCTTATATCATAGCTCTATCGCACGATTCTTATGAAGAAAGAAGGTCAATCATTCCTATAATGTCAGTAGTTTCTTGTTTATAAGTGTGGCGCGTAACACACCCATAACCAAGACTCTACTAGACACAGCTCGTAAACACACCCTAGGACTGAACTGCTCTGATACCACTTTTGTCACGACCCGTCTAGAGGGCTAGCCCACCCAGGCTCCCTTTATCTCACACTTATGCTTACATCTAAGTGAGCCACATAATTAAACGCATAATTCTACTCATTCATCATGCTAGACCCATTGGACAACAATGCCTTTAAATCATATTTGGCATCTAGGTCATGTCAAATGTACATAGGCCGACAAGGCTACCAAAAGATATACAAAATATAGGCCGACAAGGCCGGACATGTCTAACCATATACACATGACTCTAGCGTGCTAGCCCACCCAGGCACCCTTTATCTCACACTTATGCTTACATCTAAGTGAGCCACATAATTAAACGCATAATTCTACTCATTCATCATGCTAGACCCATTGGACAACAATGCCTTTAAATCATATTTGGCATCTAGGCCATGTCAAATGTACATAGGCCGACAAGGCTACCAAAAGATATACAAAATATAGGCCGACAAGGCCGTACATGTCTAACCATATACAAATGACTACGAGCCTGCAAGAAGAGTATAACGTATCACTTGAGTGGGACAGGGCCCGGCTATGCCCATAATTATATACACAAAAGAATAAGTACCCAAAAGCTATGGCTCCGAATGAAACGGAGCTCTGCTATGTAGTCTCTGAGAAAGCAGCTATGGATCAAGCCTGTCTCCCTGTGCACCTGCGGGCATGACGCAGCGTCCACAAATAAAAGGACGTCATTACAAAGAATGTACTGAGTATGTAAAGCATGATCAACATCAACATAGAAGCACAAATAGCAACATAAGAAATAAAATGGAATGGGAGATGGCAGTATCATCGTCATATACACTTACTTGCCTTTCATAGGAACTTTGCATTTCTAATACCTATTTGTGTACATACATCATTGTCCATATTCCACAATAGTACTCGCACCATATTTGTGCTCGTATTCGTAAACATGCCCTTATTCACATTCATACACATAGTTATATCATATCATATACATAATCATGTCATATATATAGCATACCCGACCACGTAGGATCGGTGTTTCATACATATCCTTATATAATATACCCGACCATGTAGGTTCGGTGTTTCACATACCCGACCATATATAGGCTCGGTGATCATATATACCTGACCAACCAAGGCTCAGTGTTACACGTACCTGGCCCTACCAAGGCTCAGTGTGACCATACCCAACTGCAGTGGTCTGCGTGCGTTACGTAAACATACATACATATACATCTATACATATACTACCCGACCATATAATCTCGGTGTTTCATAGTAGCCATACAAGGGCATACATACATCTAGCTCATAAGCATCTTTACTATTATCATTACTATCCTCATCGTCATCGTTATCATTATTGCTATTATCATCATTCATCACACTTATCTTTATCGGCTTACTCGTCCTACGAGGAACTTGGTACAATCGTAGCACATCAAGAATCGTGAGCTTAATAGCTCGGAAGATCGAATCATTTATGAGACATCATAGACTTATGGAATATTTAGATGTTTGGCCCAAGAACCTTGCCTTATGAAAGAAGGGTTAGCCTTACATACCTTTTTGTTGCACTATTCTACACTTGCGCGTCCTCCTCCAATGCTGGCGTTTCTACCTTCATTGAAGTCATACTACCATTAGAATCGATAGCTAGCATATATGACTAAATCTAGAGAAAATCAGACAACATCTCCTCCATAACGTATCTCAACTCCCAAGCGTCAATAATAAATTCATGATGCCATAACAATAGCCATTCCTCATTCATATTATCCATATTTCTGGACTTACATTCAATTCATCCATAACCATGGCCATAACACACACGATGTCCATTTACATACATTGTTCATCTCATGTTCTCAACATCATTTATATCGTATTTACATCACAATGCATCAAAACCCATAGCTTCATTCAAACTATTTCCCGAAATGACACTATTCCATATTCATGACTCATCTTTCTATACTCTTCTACAATCCAATTATTTCAACTCTTAACGACCTTAAACAACATAGAGATATCATGAATCTTACCTTAAATGTTGTAGGAACAAGCTTTAGTTGATAATATTCCACTTAGAGCAAAACACTAGTTTATCTCCATTTGGATTTCTTGACCTTGGATGATCTTGATGGTTTTCTTACACTTGATTTCCTTGATTTATGTTGTTGATCACCAAATATCCTTGAATTCTTGTGGAATATATGTAGAGAGATGTTCTAGAGAGAAGGGGTGTGATGTAGAAGTTAAATGAAATAAGCCTTGGTCCCCTTATTTAATGATTTAAAAATCTGATTTGAAGTGCACAGTGGTTGTAAACTTGGTTTATGGTCCGTATTCCGGTTTACGGACCGTCCTTCGTGGTCGTATTTAATCATATCAGAACCAGAAACTCAGGCTGAAACATGGTGATTTACGATCACGGTTTATAGGCCGTAAACCACTTTACGGTCCATATTTCAGGTCATATTTAACCATTTGATCATTTGGCAGAATGTTGAAGTTTTGGAAGCCAAAATATGACATGGCAGTTCACGGACCGTATACCACTTTACGGTCCGCATTTCACTTTACAACCAACTGGCCAGAATGCAAACCTGCAACTTTTCACATTTCCAAAACCAATAATTATTCATTATAGAGCATAACCTATCTCTTATTGCATTTGCCTTCAGAATCTTACTTAGGGTCGTCAAATGTTATTTCTTACTCATGAAAACATTGGATACTCGTACTCCTCGCCGGTCCATTCACTTGGACAACAACGGAGGATTTTTCCGAGGTGTAACAGTTATGATCCTCTTTACTGTATTTCATGCTTTACATACTCAGTACATATCTCGTACTGACCCCCTTTCTTCGGGGGGCTGCGTTTCATGCCCGCAGGTACAGACACTCGATTCGGTGATCCCCCAGCTTAGGATTTCCAGTCAGCCATCTGGGAGAGCTCTATTGTCCCGGAGCCTAGACGTTTGGTACAGATCTTTTGATGTATATATATATGTTTGTCCAGGGGTACGGCGGGGCCCTATCCCGTCATATTTCACTGTTGATACTCTTAGAGGTCTGTAGACATGTGTGTGTGGGTTGTATATAGATTATGATCAGTTGTGTCTATATGGTTTGTTGTGAACGTTTCCGTTTGTTGTGGCAGCCTTGCCGGCATGCATATGTTATTGACATCTAGTGGCAGCCTTGTCGGCTTGCGTAGTATATTGACATGTAGTGGCAGCCTTGTCGGCTTGCGTATTATAATGATATATAGTGACAGCCTTGTTGGCTTGCGTATTTTATTACGTTGTGATTGGTTGTGACTCCTCAGGAGACTGTTTATCATGATATGTGACTTTGTGAACCTTTGGGTCTATGTTGATTCCCATGTTGTCTATAGTGTCAGTCTGACGATGTCTAATAGGTACACATATGGGTGTCCAGCTCGGGCACTAGTCATGGCCCACGGGGCTGGGTCGTGACAAAAGTGGCATCAGAGCGGTTCATCCTCGGAGTGTCTACATACCGTGTCTAGTAGAGTCTTGTTTATCGGTATGTTATGCACCATATCTATAAACAAGAAGCAACAGGACATTTAGGATGTTATCTTTCTTTTTTATCCTAGATCGTGCGATAGAGCTATATTATCAGGATGATCCCTTCCTAACCGATTATTATGTTTACAGCTATGCCTCCAAAGAAAGCGACAGCTACCCAGAAGGGCAAATCGGTAGCAGGAGCTACTAGCAAGACTCAGAGAGTTACTAGGGCCCATGCCCAGCTTATGCCTGAGATTGTGTTCCAGTCGGCGAGTTCTGCTACACCGCCACACCCAGAGGAACCTAGGGCAGCGGCAGCTCCAGGTCAGAGGGCGGCTCCACCGCCAGCTCTCGAGGTTCTAGTACCCGAGCCTCCAGCTCCTCAGCCAGGGGCGGATGTCACACCCTAATCTTACTAGGGTGTGATGGGCACCCGACCCCATATTCGGAGCCGAGCGAACCCACTAACTCTTATTATAGACGTAATCTCTTGGACTCTTAATCAAACAAAAATGACAAACATAGTAAATGCTTTCAGAAATATGCTTTTTCGTTGTTCTCAAATCAAACAAAATCGTTAAACATATGGAATTTATCATATAACACAGAAGGACACATCGGCTGATGGAGCCGCTTACAAAACTGACATCCTACACCCACGACTCTGTCTGCCAAGTCTCTAACTTCGAACAAACATCATAGCATAATACTCTGACTCGGCAACACCCTAGGAGCAAACGGAGTTTGCCAACTTCGCTGGAACATCTTCTATAATAGCTTCAACTTATCTGGGTGTACCTGCGCGGCATGAAACGCAGCCCCAAAGAAAGGGGGTCAGTACGGAATATGTACTGAGTATGTAAAGCATGAAATACAGAAAACAGAACCATAACCGAAACAAACAGTACAAGAGTGAATACATTATCCAGATTACCAAAGCGCTCATTTTCCAATCACAAATCGTGTATGCAGAGGTCATATGTTAGAAAAAGTGCAGATCCAGAATATCAGAATGTTTGTTTCCCAGACACAGATCATATATGCCGAAGTCATATGTCAGAAGAAGTACGGATCCAGAATGTCAGAATGTTTGTTTTCCAGACACACATCATGTATGCCGATATCGTATGTTAGAAGAAGTACAGAAGGTACAGAATGCCAAATGCTTACTTTCCAAACACAAATCATGTATGCTAGAATCATATACCATATATATGCATATAACAGATCTCGACCCTCTCATGAGGGACGCGGTGAACAGAATCATATAACAGATCCCGGCCCTCTAGTAAGGGACGCGGTGGACATAATCATCAGATGCCAAAATCATATATCATATATGCATGTAACAGATCTCGGCCCTTTAGTGAGGGACGCGGTGAACAAAATTGTCAATGCATGTCAGAATCATATACCATATATGCAAATAATAGATCCCGGCCCTCTATTGCGGAACGCGGTGAACAGAATCATCACATTCCATCCTGGCCGCCATCCCCATATCATCATATCATCATATACAAATATACATATAACAGAACCCGGCCCGCAAGGGAGAGGGACGCGGTGAACAATGCAGAGGAAGATGCACGATAACAGAACCTGGCCCGGGACGCAGTGGAGAACATACTGAGACTTGCACGAACAGAGTAGTGAGAAACCATTTGCACATAAATCAAGACTCGATGGATACGTACACATACCAACCTTTGAAGGATCGTAAACACGTTTCAAGTCAATCGGAGTTAGTATGTGAAAGTTACGGACATTTTTACCACAGAACTTTTACGAACATTTCAAAGCAATTCCGAGGTCTTTTACGAAAGTTAGGGACATCAAAATCTACAGAACTCTTTTAGGAACAAAACTCCTTCTGCTCATGCCGTTATTCAATCATATAATAACCTCGATCATACCAGACATACTTATATCAGAAGTGAATCAGAATCATAGACAACCTCGGAAACACATCAAATAGAGCTTCGGAATCATGGATACATATCAAAACCATATGAAGTAGCTTATTCATTTATGAATCATACAATAGACTCGACCATACGAAACAGGCTCATGACAACAGAGAATAAGCATCATAACCAAGCTCGGAATCAAAGAGTAGAGTTACCCCAAGGTGTGTGTCATGTCATATGTTACTTAGCTCTAGGACATGCCAAAAGAAAGAAAGGATAAGCCTTACATACCTGCTCCACGTCCTATTAGCTACACTTAATTGTCCAAGCTTGCTAGTCTACATTCAAAAGGATTCACACAATCATTAGATTCATTGTCACACACTTGCCTTAGCTTCTCAAACAAATTCACTTATAATCTACCAAAATTTCGGCAGCATCTCCCCTGTAAATATACCATCTCCGAGAATCTAACTCGGCCAATTTTATCAACAACAATCCGAGAATTCAACTCGGCCAAATTATCAACAATATCAACAATCACATCTCCAACTTCAACAATTATTTCAAACGCATTCTAACACCAATGATTCCACATTCAAGTATTAATCCGAAATCATTCTAACATGATTCAAGAATACTTCAAACAATTCACATAATATTCAAAACAACCCAATCAACATACTACTTCACCCGAAACCTTCCAAATTCAACAAGAACAATAACAACATATTTCTTCCCTTCCAATTTCATGAATTACACCAACAATTCACATACTAACAACATTGTCTTCCATAAATACAAGAAGACTATATTCAAATCACATTAACTTCTAAAACAACTCTCCAACCATTACAACTTCACTAGAATCATTTAACTTTCATTTTTATCATAGAATTCATTACGACAACAACCAAAATACTAGATAAAATTAATTCATCATCCCTATACAACACAACACATACACACGGCCAAGCTCCACACCACACGGACACCAATCCAACACACTAAATTCATGGTTTTCATCCATTTTACATCATGGAATCCACAACGCAACAATCAAACTACTAAATAAAATCATTTCATCTTTTCCACACAACACACCCTATTCGGCCATGACATACATATACATATTTCATGAATTTTATCCATTTCTACATACCACAACATGCACAAATCATCCATAACATATCTAAAAGAAGATTAAACACTTGCCTTTTCCACTTAGCCCTTCAACTTGCCTAAAGTTGTGCCTTGCCAAAATGAATGGTTTTATTGCTTCAATAACCACTCCATGTTAATTAGGGCCATCAAATTTGTTGGAATACTAGAAGAAAATAATTTTTCTTCATCAATTTTCCATGGCTTCAATTCTAGCCATGGTGGCCGAATGCTCTTGCTCTTCCTCTTTTTTTTTTTGTCTTTCTTTCTCTCCTTCTCCAAGCTTCTAGAGTTAGAATGAAAATATGACCAATTGGTCATCTAATTATACACTTGGATAATTAATTTATTTGGGCCAAAGCCCAGCCCATAGTGCACGGCCACATGGGCCTCTTCCTTTTTTTTTTCCAAGACTTTTAAGTCCCCATAATTCACTTTTAACCCCAAAACTTTTCTTGGTATTTCCATAAGCCGCCTTGTGAATTCCCTTTTTACCCCTAGCTTTACTTAATATTTCCACATAAATAATTTTCACAACAACTTGTGTGTTAAACAAGATCAAAATATGGCCTTGCCCTTAATTTCTTGCAATTGTCTTAAATTGTCCGAATGTACAAAATGCGGGATATAACAGCGAAGGATAGAGCCATGAGAGATGCAATTTAGTTGCTGACAAATTTAGTGGTAGGACAGGCTCGCAGGCGTGGACTAGGGGTTGACCAGGAGGATAGACATGATAGTTTGAGAGCCCACGACTTCTTAAGTTGTAATCCTCCAGAGTTTTTCCAGTCAAAGCCCGAGGATGACCCGCAGGAGTTCATTCGGCAGATGCAGCGTACGTTGAGGATAATTAAGGCTTTTGAGACTGAGTCTGTCGAGTTGGCTACGTATCAATTGCGGGATGTAGCTGTTAATTGGTATGAGTCGTTGGAGTTATCAAGAGGCGAGGATGCTCCTCCAGCAGTATCGGATGAGTTTGTGGAGGCCTTCCGGGGCCACTTTCTGCCTCCAGAGATACGACGAGCTATAGTTGATAGATTCTTACAATTGAGGCAGAGGGGCAGGAGTGTTCGAGAGTATAGCGTTCAGTTTGACTCGTTGGCTAGATATGCACCTACTATTGTAGCTGATATGGCTGATAGAGTACATCGCTATGTGATGGGGTTAGATCATTATTTGATTGATGGTTGTATGGCAGTGGCTCTTCAGCCAGGTATGGATATGGCTCGGGTACAGGCATATGCATAGGGGGTAGAGGATCGACACAGAGGACGCCAGCCAGATAGAGATTATGATAGAGGCCAGCATAAGAGGGCCAGACCGGCTGGCTATCCTTGCGAGTTTCGAGGCGGGCAGCCTCAGCAGCATATTAGATATCTGTCCAAGCCAGTACAGAGTGCACCTCCACAGTTTACAGTGTCACGACCCAACCCCGTGGGCCGTGACTGGTATCCTAACTGGATACCCGTACGTAATTACCTACCAGAGTTGGCGTGCCCAAAAAAACTAATTCACATTAGTAGTACACGGATCCATAATAAAATAAAATACAGCGCACGAGAACATATACATACATAAGCATACTTAGACTTACACTTAAGCCGTTAAGGCTATCATAGCAGACAGAATAGCAAACTCGTACATACCTACCTGAACAGTGACAACCCATAACCCACATACATATCTACAGGCCTCTAATCAGACATACAAAATCAGATGACGGGACAGGGCCCCGCCGTACCCCAAGTTACCATACATACAGAATAGATAGATGTCAGAAGATATATACCAAAAGTACACGCTCCGGATCAAAGGAGCTCTCCCAAAACAGCCGAATCAGTGTCCTAGACTGGCAGCGTATCACCGGGTGCGTCTGTACCTGCGGGCATGTAACGCAGCCCCCGAAGAACCGGGGGTCAGTACGAAAAATGTACCGAGTATGTAAAGCAAAAATATAACAAATATAATCATAGTCTGAACCAGAAGCACAGAAATATAGCGGACAAAATCATAATCCAAACGGACGGGCAGAAATGTACCGGACAGAATCATAATCCAGCCGGACAGACAGAATCATAATCCAGACGGACGGACGGAATCATAATCCAGACGGACGGACGGAATCATAATCCAGACGGACAGACAGAATCATAATCCAGACGGACGGACGGACGGAATCATAATCCACACGGACAGACAGAATCATGCATGCAGAGTCATACAGAGTCATACAGAGTCATATGCTTATACAGATGCAGATAGCATATACATACATACATACAGATCCCGGCCCTCTCATGAGGGACGCGGTAACAGAACCAGGCCCTCTTAGTACGGGACGCGGTGGACAGATAGATCAGATCATATGCCATCCTGGCCGCCAACCCCATACACACATCATAATATCATATACAGATGTAAACAGATCCCGGCCCGCACACCGAGGGACGCGGTGAACAATGCAGTGGAATATGCACGATAACAGAACCTGGCCCGGGCGCAGTGAAGGAAGCGTTGAGGCATCCACGAACAGATTAATGAGAAACCACATACATACAGATCATCATACAGACTCAATGGAACTGAAATAGGCCAAACGGCTGGTCAACTCAAAGTATTCGGACAGTATTCAAAATACGCGCCTATATATCACTTGGGATGGCACGACAGATTATTACCAGGATCAGATTTCCAGATGTCAAAAATATTTTGTCAGATTTATGAAAATAGTCATAACGCTTGCCATATAACGGATAGAATATTAGTCCAGATGTTGTCTGAGTAAATCGGACAGAAACAAGGTAGTTAAAGTTATACAGAAAGTATCGGGCTTTGTGGGCCCACCTCGGACCAACTCGAGGCGGCGTACAAAAATTACAGATAATAGACCTTATGAGGTCGTCCATAATCATTTAGAACCATACCGACTCCGTTTAGGAAAGTTGCATACATAAAGTTTACTTTAAGGGCAAGTTATAAGAAAACTGATTCAATCTTACTGAAGGAAATGGAGCGGATTTCAATCTCGAATTCCGAAGAACAGAGTCGTATCTAAGGCTCGCAGCCGAGCCTATTACGTCTAGAACATGCCTGAGAATGAAGGGGTAGGCTTTACATACCTTATTCGCTCCTTACGCCTTTCCAAATTCGAATCCCGTTTCGTCCGAAATCAGCATTTGGTCATGTTTACCAAATATTAATCATAGGGCCTAAAGGTTCAATTTTTGCCAATACTTGTCTACGGAAATTTAGGCAGCATCTCCCCTATACATACAACATCCCCGAGATTCAACTCGGCTCAAATAGCAACAACCAACCCAATCAACAATGCCAACAATATCAACAATCCATTAGAAATGCATTCTAACATAAATTGTCTTCTTTTTCAAATAATGCAACAACTTCCAAACCAACTTTACACTTTCAAGTCAATATCAACCTTCTCATATTCATTTACTAATCAAGATCATTACAATACAATTTGGAAATATTTCATATCATTTCCACAAAATATTCACAAGGTATACAAAATATACAAATTTTCCACCAAAGTCATAATTCATCCAAAACATCTAATATTCAACCTACCTATCCATAACATATTTCCATCTTCCAATTTCATCAACCATAATCATAATTCACATCTTAACAACTTCATTTCCATAATATCACAAAATCATTCTAAAGTGACATAATCTTCTACATTCCAACTTCAACCAAAATTCATTCAACTTTCATTCCCAATATAATTTTCACCATAACCACAACTAAAATACAACATAAAATTAACTCATTTTGGCTATACAATATTCACATGCACACGACTACTTACACACATATAAACACCATACAAACTTCCATACTTTCATGAATTCTAACCATTTCTACATACTACAACATAAATAAACCCTTCATACCACATAAAAAGGGATTAATTCTTACCTTTTTCTCCTTACTTCTTCACTTGACCAAGGTGTGCATTTGATGAACCAAGGGTTCTATCTTCCAAAATAATTACACCAAGTTGTAGAGGACCCTTGAATTAGTGGGTATACAACAAGAAAATAATTTTTAGAACAATATTTCATGAGGGGGAAATTCCCCCATCTTGGCCGAAATGGCCATGGAGTTTTCTCCTTGTTCTTTCTTTTCTTTCTCTCAAGTTTTCTTGAAACTTCTATGCTTTATGACTTATCCAAGGCTCTTATATTAATTAGCACATGGAAATTTAATTAAACTATGGGTTGGGCCTCACTTGGCCGGCCACCCCTTAAACATTGGGCCTAATATTTTTTTTTTCATTTTTTTTTGGGCTAACTCGGTTGGTCACTAGTTGGGTCTAGCCCACTGACCTTTCAACCTTAAAACGTCCATATCTCCTTGTACCGTTGTCACCTATAGGCCCACGACCTACCGTTGGAAAGATATTTCAATTATCTACAACTTTTATTTCTGGGCATTTTCCAAAATTCCAAACTTATAATGTCGTTTTTTCCCCTCCAAGTCAGGTCATCCGAAAACGTTTTCTTAAAAATATCCGTTTGGAGGGCTTCCACTTTGATTTGGCCCCAGGGCCCTTCACGAGTTGTGTTTAAATTTACATATGCGATTCATATAACTTGTCACATGTCCCAAAAAAAATCTTGACGTGTGGGCCCCACCTCGACTTACAAATAATCCGACGTTCGAAAATACAGGATATAACATCCTCCCCCCCTTTAAAACATTCGTCCTCGAATGTTTGACTGTCCTTATGAAGTTTCATCATATTTCGGGGAGGTTCCTTTCTCTCCTTCAAAATTATTTTCAATGTTACAATTACCATCAACATCTTTCACCCCTTGTCACACTTCTCGGTTACTTACAACGTTATCATAATCCCATGTCATATCGAACAGATTCATAACTAGGGTCAGACGCACAGAAGCATACCGGACAGATCCATAATCAGAGTCAGATGTACTGAACTATGGCGGACATATTCGTAGTCAAAGTCAAACGTATGGAAGTATGTCAGACGTTCCGTGATCAAAATCAGATGTACAGAGATGTATCAGACAAATTCGTAATCAGAGTCAAACGTACAGAGGCATATCAGACAGAAACGTAATCAGATCCAGAAGTACAGAGGAATCATACACAGAGCCTCATCAAAGTCAAAGGTGTAGAAGTACAGTCAGAGGCGCAGAAGTATAGCTGACAGAATCTTGATTAGAATTAGACCACTTCCACTAAGGTTTCAGTGATTTACGAAAATTTCCCTTGTCGACGTTTCATTACTCACCCTGATCGTTGTACCACGAGTTATTTCATCAAAGTATCCAATCAAATATAACAAATAAGTTTGTATCCTTATGGAACTCTACTGACCCTGTACAATATCCCTTAGGCCCTTTTTTACTTTCTTATCCATACCACTTCCTTATCGTTGTTGCGCTGTTACAGAGGTACACTTACAATATTTTCCTTCACCATATTTCTTAGATTTTTATTTGGATCACCTTCTTATGCCTTTGATACATAACATTCCCTTATTGTGTCTTATCGCAAAAGTGAAATCACAATATATCTATTCGCAATGTTTCCAGATCCTCATTCGGACTCTTTTCCAATTTCTTCTTACTCGATCTGCGTGACTCCAATAAGGGTACTGGCTACTCCACACATTCTCTTTTTCTTTAGGTTACCCAAAATTTCCATTCATAGCTTATACTTACATTTGTGAAAATTTGTATCCTTCCCAGGGGGTCACCCATCCCAGAATTGCTCTGGCTCCAGCACGCTTAACCTCAAAACTTTCATGTGTTTTGATGCGTTAATGCTAATATAATTGCGTCGACTGCCCCACACGACCTTTGTCACGTAATTTAGGGTCGATCGGGGTCTTAGTAAATTTTCAGAAAGTTTTCATAACGGGTCCCACTCCGGTCTAAACCATACAATTACCATGTTGCCCTTCTGAATCTTCAATTTTCACTTTCATCTGGGTTTTCTAGATTCACCCTGGTGGCGGGGACATCTCAGTCGCCCTTGTTTTTAACCACTGGGTCTTTAATCCCTTTTTAATTTTTTTTTTCCGTTGTCGTCATTGAATAATATTCTACAGAAATCATACACACATAGGAAGCTCTAGGAAACTCATATACTTATAAATGATCAATCTCGGGTCTGACCTGGGGAGCTGCCGTGGGAAATGTGTCCATCATCATCATCGTCTGTCTGCCCCCCACTCGTCTGGCTCTCGTTATTACCTGCATCCGAATCGGAGGAGTATAGGTAGCCCGGCAATTCCTGGTTCACTGATGGCCAGGACAAAGGACTGGAGTAGGGCGTAACACTCTCCGGGGAGGCCTGTCTGACATAGTGCTCCACCACGGGAGCTGCTGGCATGTCCCCGGAAACCTCCTCCTCCGGCGTCCCAGAGGAATGCTCTAGTGGATCTGTATCGTGGATATCCTCTTCTCTGGGGGTAAGGAACTCTGGAGGTATCGTCGCCGGATCCTCCGAAGGGTCTGTCTCAATCGAGTAGCTGGGGCTCTGCTTACTCGGTCCTGGTGATATCCTGGGGGCCTTCTTAGCACCCCCATCCACATCGTCAGAAGCTGCCCTTTTCATTCATTATCAATCCAGAATCACCTGCAGGAAGAGGGTCAGAAACAATTTCCCAAATGCTTACATTGTTGCTCGTTGGAGCCTCGCCGTAGATACAGCAATTCGTAGGAAAAGAAACATCCTAACCATACGGCTCTATCGCACGATCTAAGATTCAAAGAAAGGGTAACATCCTAAATGTCCTGTATCCTCCTGTTTATAGATGTGGTGCACAACACACCGATAAACAAGACTCTACTAGACACGGCCTGTAGACATTCCAAGGACAAACCGCTCTGATACCACTTCTGTCACGACCCAACCCCGTGGGCCGTGACTGGTATCCTAACTGGATACCCGTACGTAATTACCTACCAGAGTTGGCGTGCCCAAAAAAACTAATTCACATTAGCTGTACACGGATCCATAATAAAATAAAATACAGCGCACGAGAACATATACATACATAAGCATACTTAGACTTACACTTAAGCCGTTAAGGCTATCATAGCAGACAGAATAGCAAACTCGTACATACCTACCTGAACAGTGACAACCCATAACCCACATACATATCTACAGGCTTCTAATCGGACATACAGAATCAGATGACGGGACAGGGCCCCGCCGTACCCCAAGTTACCATACATACAGAATAGATAGATGTCAGAAGATATATACCAAAAGTACACGCTCCGGATCAAAGGAGCTCTCCCAAAACAGCCGAATCAGTGTCCTAGACTGGCGGCGTATCACTGGGTGCGTCTGTACCTGCGGGCATGTAACGCAACCCCCGAAGAACCGGGGGTCAGTACGAAAAATGTACCGAGTATGTAAAGCGAAAATATAACAAATATAATCATAGTCTGAACCAGAAGCACAAAAATATAGCGGACAGAATCATAATCCAGACGGACGGACGGAATCATAATCCAGACGGACGGACGGAATCATAATCTAGACGGACGGACGAAATCATAATCCAGACGGACAGACAGAATCATAATCCAGACGGACGGACGGAACTATAATCCAGACGGACGGACGGAATCATAATCCACACGGACAGACAGAATCATGCATGCAGAATCATACAGAGTCATACAGAGTCATATGCTTATACAGATGCAGATAGCATATACATACATATATACAGATCCCGGCCCTCTCATGAGGGACGCGGTAACAGAACCCGGCCCTTTTAGTACGGGCCGCGGTGGACAGACAGATCAGATCATATGCCATCCTGGCCGCCAACCCCATACACACATCATAATATCATATACCGATGTAAATAGATCCCGGCCCGCACACCGAGGGACGCGGTGAACAATGCAGTGGAATATGCACGATAACAGAACCTGGCCCGGGCGCAGTGAAGGAAGCGTTGAGGCATCCACGAACAGATTAATGAGAAACCACATACATACAGATCATCATACAGACTCAATGGAACTGAAATAGGCCAAACGGCAGGTCAACTCAAAGTATTCGGACAGTATTCAAAATACGCGCCTATATATCACTTAGGATGGCACGACAGATTATTACCAGGATCAGATTTCCAGATGTCAAAAATATTTTGTCAGATTTATGAAAATAGTCATAACGCTTGCCATATAACGGATAGAATATTAGTCCAGATGTTGTCTGAGAAAATCGGACAGAAACAAGGTAGTTAAAGTTATACAGAAAGTATCGGGCTTTGCGGGCCCACCTCGGACCAACTCGAGGCGGCGTATGTAAATTACAGATAATAGAACTTATGAGGTCGTCCATAATCATTTAGCAGCATACCGAATCCGTTTAGGAAAGTTGCATACATAAAGTTTACTTTAAGGGCAAGTTATAAGAAAACTGATTCAATCTTACTGAAGGAAATGGAGCGGATTTCAATCTCGAATTCCGAAGAACAGAGTCGTATCTAAGGCTCGCAGCCGAGCCTATTACGTCTAGAACATGCCTGAGAATGAAGGGGTAGGCTTTACATACCTTATTCGCTCCTTACGCCTTTCCAAATTCAAATCCCGTTTCGTCCGAAATCTGCATTTGGGCATGTTTACCAAATATTAATCATAGGGCCTAAAGGTTCAATTTTTGCCAATACTTGTCTACGGAAATTTGGGCAGCATCTCCCCTATACATACAACATCCCCGATATTCAACTCGGCTCAAATAGCAACAACCAACCCAATCAACAATGCCAACAATATCAACAATCCATTAGAAATGCATTCTAACATAAATTGTCTTCTTTTTCAAATAATGCAACAACTTCCAAACCAACTTTACACTTTCAAGTCAATATCAACCTTCTCATATTCATTTACTAATCAAGATCATTAGAATACAATTTGGAAATATTTCATATCATTTCCACAAAATATTCACAAGGTATACAAAACATACAAACTTTCCACCAAAGTCATAATTCATCCAAAACTTCTAATATTCAACCTACCTATCCATAACATATTTCCATCTTCCAATTTCATCAACCATAATCATAATTCACATCTTAACAACTTCATTTCCATAATATCACAAAATCATTCTAAAGTGACATAATCTTATACATTCCAACTTCAACCAAAATTCATTCAACTTTCATTCCCAATATAATTTTCACCATAACCACAACTAAAATACAACATAAAATTAACTCATTTTGGCTATACAATATTCACATGCACACGGCTACTTACACACATATAAACACCATACAAACTTCCATACTTTCATGAATTCTAACCATTTCTACATACTACAACATAAATAAACCCTTCATACCACATAAAAAGGGATTAATTCTTACCTTTTTCTCCTTACTTCTTCACTTGACCAAGGTGTGCATTTGATGAACCAAGGGTTCTATCTTCCAAAATAATTACACCAAGTTGTAGAGGACCCTTGAATTAGTGGGTTTACAACAAGAAAATAATTTTTAGAACAATATTTCATGGGGGGGAAATTCCCCCATCTTGGCCGAAATGGCCATGGAGTTTTCTCCTTGTTCTTTCTTTTCTGTCTCTCAAGTTTTCTTGAAACTTCTATGCTTTATGACTCATCCAAGGCTCTTATATTAATTAGCACATGGAAATTTAATTAAACTATGGGTTGGGCCTCACTTGGCCGGCCACCCCTTAAACATTGGGCCTAATATATTTTTTTTCATTTATTTTTTGGGCCAACTCGGTTGGTCACGAGTTGGGCCTAGCCCACTGACCTTTCAACCTTAAAACGTCCATATCTCCTTGTACCGATGTCACCTATAGGCCCACGACCTACCGTTGGAAAGCTATTTCAATTATCTACAACTTTTATGTCTGGACCTTTCCAAAATTCCAAACTTATAATGCCGATTTTTCCCCTCCAAGTCAGGTCATCCGAAAACGTTTTCTTAAAAATATCCGTTTGGAGGGCTTACACTTTGATTTGGCCCCAGGGCCCTTCACGAGTTGTGTTTAACTTTACATATGCGATTCATATAACTTGTCAGATGTCCCAAACAAAATCTTGACGTGTGGGCCCCACCTCGACTTACAAATAATCCGACGTTCGAAAATACAGGATATAACATACAGGTGGAAGGTTTGACAGCACAGGGTATTCAGGAGCCGGTCAGAGCTCCAAGGCTTCGGGTTCGCAGATGAACAGAGGTTTCAGTCAGTCGAGGCCACCTTTGCCTCGGTGCTCTCGGTGTGGTAGGCCCCATTATGGGGAATGCTGTCTCATTACAGGTGCTTGCTTTTCTTGCGGCCGTCAAGGCCATATTATGAGAGAGTGTCCGTATAGGGGCGGTTCAGGTGGTAGGGCTCAGCCTACCGGGTCGGTTGCTGGTTCATCTTCTTTTGTAGCTATGCGTCCTATGGGGCAGGGTGTTCAGACACCAGTAGGCCGTGGTAGAGGTCATGGCGGAGCTTCCAGTTCTAGCGGTCCTTCGAACCGCAAATATGTTTTGGCTAGTAGACAGGATCAGGAGGCGTCACCAAATGTGGTTACAGGTATACTATCGATTTACTCTCGGGACGTATATGTATTGATAGACCCAGGCTCCACCTTATCGTATATTTCTCCCTTTGTTGCTAGTAGAATCGGAATAAAACCTGAATTGATAGAACCATTTGAAGTAGCTACACCGGTAGAAGATTTTGTTATAGGAGGCAAGTATATAGAGATTGTTCGGTGATTATATATAGACGTTGCACCAAGGCAGATCTGATAGAGTTAGATATGACTGAGTTTGATGTTATTATGCGTGTGGATTGGCTAGCTTCTTGTTATGCTAACGTTGATTGTAGAGAAAAGATAGTTCGATTTCAGTTCCCAGGAGAGCCAATTATAGAGTGGATGGGGAATACAGCATCGCCGAGAGGTAAGTTTATTTCATACCTCGAGGCAAGGAAGATGGTTATAAAGGGTTATATTTATCATCTGGTTCGTGTGCATGTCTTGAAAGCATAGGTACCGACGCTTCAGTCAGTCCCGATAGTTAATGAATTTCCAGATGTATTTCAAGATGAACTTCCAGGTCTTCCACCTGAGCGGGAGATAGAGTTCACTATAGATGTATTGCCAGATACTCAGCCCATATCTATTCCTCCTTATAGAATAGCACCGGCAGAGCTGAAGGAGTTAAAGGAGCAACTGATAGACTTGTTAGAAAAGGGCTTCATCAGGCCTAGCACATCACCTTGGGGAGCACCGGTATTATTTGTGAGAAAGAGGGATGGGTCGCTGCGGATGTGTATTGATTATAGGCAGCTGAATAAAGTGACAATAAAGAATAGCTATGCGCCCTATGGGGCAGGGTGTTTAGATACCAGTAGGCCGTGGTAGAGGTCGTGGCGGAGCTTCCAGTTCTAGCGGTCCTTCGAACCGCATATATGCTTTGGCTAGTAGACAGGATCAGGAGGCGTCACCAAATGTGGTTACAGGTATACTATCGATTTACTCTCGGGACGTATATGCATTGATAAACCCAGGCTCCACCTTGTCATATATGTCTCCCTTTGTTGCTAGTAGAATCGGAATAAAACCTGAATTGATAGAACCATTTGAAGTAGCTACACCGGTAGGAGATTTTGTTATAGCAAGGCAAGTATATAGAGATTGTTCGGTGATTATATATAGACGTTGCACCAAGGCAGATATGATAGAGTTAGATATGACTGAGTTTGATGTTATTGTGGGTATGGATTGGCTAGCTTCTTGTTATGCCAACGTTGATTGTAGAGAAAAGATAGTTCGATTTCAGTTCCCAGGAAAACCAATTATAGAGTGGATGGGGAATACAACATCGCTGAGGGGTAAGTTTATTTCATACCTCAAGGCAAGGAAGATGGTTAAAAAGGGTTATATTTATCATCTGGTTCGTGTGCATGACTTGAAAGCAGAGGTACCGACTCTTCAGTCAGTCCCAATAGTTAATGAATTTCCAGATGAACTTCCAGGTCTTCCACCTGAGCGGGAGATAGAGTTCACAATAGATGTATTGCCAGATACTCAGCCCATATCTATTCCTCCTTATAGAATGGCACCGGCAGAGCTGAAGGAGTTAAAGGAGCAACTGAGAGACTTGTTAGAAAAGGGCTTCATCAGGCCTAGCACATCACCATGTGGAGCACCGGTATTATTTGTGAGAAAGAGGGATGGGTCGCTGCGGATGTGTATTGATTATAGGCAGCTGAATAAAGTGACAATAAAGAATAGATATCCCCTCCCCAGAATTGATGATCTATTTGACCAGTTGCAGGGTGCTAAGTGTTTCTCAAAGATAGACTTGCGGTCAGGCTATCACCAGGTGAGGGTAAAAGAGGCAGATATCCCGAAGACTGCATTCAGGACCCGATAGGAGCATTATGAGTTATAGTGATGTCTTTTGGGCTGACTATTGCTCCAGCAGTATTTATGGATTTGATGAACCGAGTATTCAAGCCGTTCCTAGATATGTTTGTGATTGTATTTATCGATGATATTTTGGTCTATTCACGATCGGAAGAGGAGCATGCAGATCATTTAAGGACGGTACTTAGAGTGCTCCAGCACCAGAAGTTGTATGCTATGTTTTCTAAATGTGAATTCTGGGTGACTTCAGTAGCATTCTTGGGGCATATTATTAGAGCTGATGGCATTCGGGTAGATACACAGAAGATTGAGGCAGTGAAGACTTGGCCTAGACCTATGACACCTACTGAGGTACGTAGTTTTCTGGGGCTTACGGGATATTACAGGAGGTTCGTAGCGAAATTTGCCTCGATTTCAGTGCCTTTAACAAGGCTAACATAGAAGGCAGCCAAGTTCCAGTGGACTGATGCATGTGAGAAAAGTTTCCAATTACTGAAGGATATGTTGACTATGGCTCCGGTTCTAACACTTTCTGAGGGACCAAATGGCTATGTTATTTATTATGATGCCTCAGGCGTTAGATTAGGTTGTGTATTGATGCAGCATGGGAAGGTTATAGCTTATGTCTCCCGGCAGCTCAGAAAGCACGAAAGGAATTATCCTACTAATGATCTGGATTTAGCTGCGGTAATTCATGCTTTGAAGATATGGAGACATTATTTATATGGCGTGCATCTTGATATTCATACGAATCATAAGAGTCTCCAATATATCTTTAAGCAGAGGGAACTGAATTTACGGTAGAGAAGGTGGCTAGAATTACTAAAGGACTATGATGTTGATATCCTATACCACCCAGGGAAAGCAAACGTTGTAGCATATGCACTTAGTCATAAATCTATGGGCAGCTTGACAGATGTACAACCATAACGGAAGGAGATAGTCCGTGATATTTTCCAGTTAGCTAACTTTGGAGTCCGTTTTGCTGATTCTGATGATGGCAGAGTTTCTGTTCGAGAAGTTGCTGAATCCTCTATCATAGAAGGGGTAAAGAGACACCAGTACGAGGACCCTGTTCTGGTACATTATAGAGATGCAGCTCTTCAAAAGGAGAAGACACCATTCGAGATTGCACCTGACGGAGTACTACGATACAGAGGCAGATTATGTGTACCTGAGGTTGTAGGGTTACGGCGACAGGTTATGGGAGAGGCACACTATGCCCGTTATTCTGTTCATCCAGGGTCAACGAAGATGTATCATGACCGAAGATGTTTGTATTGGTGGGATGGCATGAAAAAGGATATAGCGGAGTTTGTTGCTCAGTGCCCGAATTGTCAATAGGTTAAGGTCGAGCATCAAAAGCCCGGTGGATTATTACAGGAGATAGAGATCCCGACTTGGAAATAGGAGGTAATTAATATGGACTTCGTTACAGGTTTACCACACACTCCGCGAAGATATGATTCTATATGGGTTATCGTGGATAGGTTGACAAAATCAGCCTATTTTCTTCCAGTCAGGACTACTTATTCAGCTGAGAACTATGCAAGGTTATACCTCAAAGAGATAGTGAGACTTCACGGAGTTCCCACAGCTATTATCTACGACAGAGGTGCTCGGTTTACGACTAATTTCTGGAGATCATTCCAGGAGGGATTAGGGACACAGATGAGTCTTAGCACAACATTCCACCCGCAAACTGACGGACAGGCCGAGCGCACTATTCATACGCTACAAGATATGTTACGGGCCTGTATTATTGATTTCAGAGGTAGCTGGGACAATAATTTTCCACTTATCGAGTTTGCTTATAATAATAGCTACCATTCTCGTATCCAGATGGCACCGTATGAGGCCTTGTATGGGAGGAAGTGCAGGTCACCTATTGGTTGGTTTGATATTGGTAAGATTAAAGTAATAGGCCCAGACATGATTCAGCAGGCTGTTGATAAAGTGAAGCTTATTCAGGAGAGGTTACTAGTGGCCCAGAGTCGACAGAAATCATATGCAGAAAATCGACGCCGACACTTCGAGTTTCAAGTTGGTAATTGGGTGTTCTCGAAGGTGTCACCCATGAAGGGTGTCATAAGATTCGGCAAGAAAGGGAAGTTGAGCCCGAGGTACATTGGGCCTTATCAGATTATTCATAGGGTAGGCCGGGTTGCCTACGAGTTGGATCTACCGTCTGAATTGGAAGCAGTACATCCAGTCTTTCACGTATCGATGCTTCGCAAGTGTATTGGTGACCCTTCCAGAGTATTTCTCGTGGATGATGTCCAGGTGACGGAGGAATTGTCCTATGAGGAGAAACCTATAGCTATACTTGATCGGCAAGTCAGGAGATTGCGTACTAAGGATGTGGCTTCCGTCAAACTATTATGGGGAAAAAACAATAGAGAAGCGATGACCTGGGAAGCCGAAGAGGAGATGAAGAATAAGTATCCTTACTTGTTCCCTACGCCTGCAGTTAACTTAAACTCCTCACTTGATTATATTGATTAATAGATGAAACTACAGGTTATGGCGAATGTTCTATCCCGCATTTTACAAGACTTTATAGGACCAATTTAACATTCGAGGATGAATGTTCTAAAGGGGGAAAGGATGTTATACCTCGTATTTTTATACGTCGAATTATTCGTAAGCTAATCAACATAAGTTAAGGACGGGATTATTTTGGGATATGAAATAAGTGCCTTTAATTCTCGATTTTAATTAGTGCACAATTTGTTTATAAATTTCAATTGGTATAAAAATATTATTGAAAATTAGGGACTAATTAACCATAATTAGATTATTAAGTAGGGATTAGTGATTAATTACTATTAATTAAGTTAACTATGTTTGGAGTGGGCCCCACCCGTAGTTTATTAAAAAAAAATCAATAAACCAAAATTGGTGAGACATAGGGGGAAACACGTGTCCAAGGGGGAGGCAACATATATATATATATACATACTTAAGTTGATGACTAATTAGGCAATTCACTTTCATTTTGCAATTAGAAAGCTAGAAAGAAAAAAAAGGGACATTGCCAAGGCTGCCAAGCTCTCGGCCAGCCATGGTTGATGAGAAAAAAACTAATTTTGCTTGTTTTGATTAAGTTCCAAGGTGATTTGCAAGTTCAAGGAGGTGATAGCAACATTGGGTATTAAATTGCGGAAGAAGATATAGAGAAATTGGAGCAAATAAGTGTAGAATTTCATCCGTTTAAATTAAGGTAAGATTTTCTCATTTTATGGTGTAATTGTATTAATGGTGTGGTAATGAAGGGATTAAAATTGGATTAGATGAAATTGGAAGTAAGAAATTGCATGAATTCGTTGTTATTAGGAGTTGTAGTTTTATATGGAATTGTTGAGTTGAAAAGATTAAAGTGTGGTTTATGTTGATATGTTGTTGTTCATGTTGTTGTCGTGTTGTCGTTGATCTGGCTCCTAAATTTGGAAGAAGGAAGTGTATAACGTATCGTATATAAAGCGTATGTTGATCTGTTTGGCGTATGATCTTAAATGTTAATGATTTGGATTGGAAAAAGGTTAAGAAAGGTTATTGGATTGTTTGAGTTGTTTATGGCCTGGATTGTATGGATTTATATGAATATTTCTATTACTGTCGTTGTTGGTATTGCTGTGATAACAGGAGGTTAATTGGAAGTTCGGGTTAGGCGAGTCATATAGGGGAAATGCTGCCCGATTTTCGTTAAGTTCTTAACTAATAAAAATCCTAATCAAGAAAGTATGAATCGAAGAATGATTCCTATAGGTAATTTGTTGCAGATTTATAAGCTAGAAAGTATAGTTTACTAACGATAGCGTTACTGTCATATCGAATAGGCTAAAGGGGGCGACGAAGCGAACTTGGTTACGGTTAAACTATAACAGGTATGTAAAGTTATCCTTTCTTCTCTTTTGCATGATCTTTGTGAAGCAAACAAATGACGTATATATGATCCCAAAGAAGTTCCTATTCTTAGAAACACTAGGATGATTATGTTCTTGATTTCCATAAGCTATTTCATATGGTTTTGATAAGTGTCTATGATTTCTGAAGTTCCTTTTACTATAATCCATAATGACATTCGAGGGATACTTGATATGACTGTCACCATTGATACTCAAGTGTTAATTCATTCTACTTTTTCTGTTTGAGTTTCTGATGATGATTTAGTATGTATATGGTTGCTCACTACTCTGCTCGTGCATGCCTCAATATGTCTTTCACCGAGTCCCGGGCCGGGTATGTTATCGTGCACAGTTTCATTGCATTGTTCACCGAGTACCTCACTAGAGGGCCGGGTACGGTATATATATATATGATATAATGACATGATGATATGTTTATGGCGGCCAGGATGGTATATGATGACTTTATTCACCGAGTCCCATAATGGGCCGGGTATGATATATGATATTGACATGCATGATTTATGTTTCAAAAGGCAAGTGTTTTGGTATTTTGGATGTTATACTTGTCTCCTGTGCTCCCTATTTCAGTTATGATCCTCTTTACTGTATTTCATGCTTTACATACTCAGTACATATCTCGTACTGACCCCCTTTCTTCGGGGGGCTGCGTTTCATGCCCGCAGGTATAGACACTCGATTCGGTGATCCCCCAGCTTAGGATTTCCAGTCAGCCATCTGGCAGAGCTCCATTGTCCCGGAGCCTAGACTTTTGGTACAGATCTTCTGATGTATATATATATGTTTGTCCAGGGGTACGGCGGGGCCCTGTCCCGTCATATTTCACTGTTGATACTCTTAGAGGTCTGTAGACATGTGTGTGGGGGTTGTATATAGATTATGATCAGCTATGTCTATATAGTTTGTTATGAACGTTTCCGTTTGTTATGGCAGCCTTGCCGGCTTGCATATGTTATCGACATGTAGTGGCAGCCTTGTCGGCTTGCGTAGTATATTGACATGTAGTGGCAGCCTTGTCGGCTTGCGTATTATAATGAAATATAGTGACAGCCTTGTCGGCTTGCGTATTTTATTACGTTGTGATTGGTTGTGACTCCTCAGGAGACGGATTGTCATGATATGTGACGTTGTGAACCTTTGGGTCTATGTCGATTCCCATGTTGTCTATAGTGTCAATCTGACTATGTCTAACAGGTACACATATGGGTGTCCAGCTCAGGCACTAGTCATGGCCCACGGGGCTGGGTCGTGACATTAACATCAGAGCGGTTCATCCTCAGAGTGTCTACAGACCGTGTCTAGTAGAGTTTTGTTTATCAGTGTGTTGTGCACCATATCTATAAACAAGAAGCTACAAGACATTTAGGATGTTATATTTCCTTCTTATCCTAGATCGTGCGATAGAGCTATATTATCAGGATGATCCCTTCCTAACAGATTATTATGTTTATAGCTATGCCTCCAAAGAAAGCGACAGCTGCCCAGAAGGGCAAATCGGTAGCAGGAGCTACTACCCAGACTCGGAGAGTTACTAGGGCCCGTGCCCAGCTTATACCTGAGATTGTGTTCCAGTCGGCGAGTTCTGCTATACCGCCACTACCAGAGGAACCTAGGGCAGCGGCAACTCCAGGTCAGGCGGCGACTCCACCGCCAGCTCCCGAGGTTCCTGTACCCGAGCCTCCATCTCCTCAGCCAGGGGCGGACGATAGAGCCATGAGAGATGCAGTTCAGTTGCTGACCAGTTTAGTGGCAGGACAGGGTCGCAGGAATGGACTTGGGGTTGACCAGGAGGATAGACATGATAGTTTGAGAGCCCGCGACTTCTTAAGTTGTAATCCTCCAGAGTTTTTCGGGTCAAAGCCCGAGGATGACCCGCAGGTGTTCATTCGGCAGATGCAGCATACATTGAGGATAATTAAGGCTTCTGAGACGGAGTCTGTTGAGTTGGCTTCGTATCGATTGTGGGATGTAGCTGTTAATTGGTATGAGTCATGGGAGTTATCAAGGGGCGAGGATGCTCCTCCAGCAGTATGGGATGAGTTTGTGGAGGCCTTCCTGGGCCACTTTCTGCCTGCAGAGATGTGGCGAGCTAGAGTTGATAGATTCTTACAATTGAGGCAGAGGGGCAGGAGTGTTCGAGAGTATAGCCTTGAGTTTGACTCGTTGGCTAGATATGCACCTACTATTATAGCTGATATGGCTGATAGAGTGCATCGATATGTGATGGGGTTAGATCGTTATTTGATTGATGGTTGTATGGCAGTGACTCTTCAGCCAGGTATGGATATTGCTCGGGTACAGGTATATGCACAGGGGGTAGAGGATCGACACAGAGGACGCCAGCCAGATAGAGATTATGATAGAGGCCAGCATAAGAGGGCTAGATCGCCTGGCTATCCTGGCGAGTTTCGAGGCGGGCAGCCTCAGCAGCATATTAGATATCCGTCCCAGCCAGCACAGAGTGCACCTCTACAGTTTACAGGTAGAAGGTTTGACAGCACAGGGTATTCAGGAGCCGGTCAGAGCTCCAAGGCTTCGGGTTCGCAGATGAACAGAGGTTTCAGTCAGTCGAGGCCACCTTTGCCTCGGTGCTGTCGGTGTGGTAGGCCCCATTCCGGGGAATGCCGTCTCGTTACAGGTGCTTGCTTTTCTTGCGACCGTCAAGGCCATAGTATGAGAGAGTGTGCGTATGGGGGCAGTTCAGGTGGTAGGGCTCAGCCTACCGGGTCGGTTGCTGGTTCATCTTCTTCTGTAGCTATGCGCCCTATGGGGCAGGGTGTTTAGATACCAGTAGGCCGTGGTAGAGGTCATGGCGGAGCTTCCAGTTCTAGCGGTTCTTCGAACCGCATATATGCTTTGGCTAGTAGACAGGATCAGGAGGCGTCACCAAATATGGTTACAGGTATACTATCGATTTACTCTCGGGACGTATATGCATTGATAAACCCAGGCTCCACCTTATCGTATATGTCTCCCTTTGTTGCTAGTAGAATCGGAATAAAACCTGAATTGATATAACCATTTGAAGTAGCTACACCGGTAGGAGATTTTGTTATAGCAAGGCAAGTATATAGAGATTGTTCGGTGATTATATATAGACGTTGCACCAAGGCAGATCTGATAGAGTTAGATATGACTGAGTTTGTCGTTATTGTGGGTATGGATTGGCTAGCTTCTTGTTATGCCAACGTTGATTGTAGAGAAAAAATAGTTCGATTTCAGTTCCCAGGAAAACCAATTATAGAGTGAATGGGGAATACAGCATCGCCGAGGGGTAAGTTTATTTCATACCTCAAGGCAAGGAAGATGGTTAAAAAGGGTTATATTTATCATCTGGTTAGTGTGCATGACTTGAAAGCAGAGGTACCGACTCTTCAGTCAGTCCCGATAGTTAATGAATTTCCAGATGTATTTCCAGATGAACTTCCAGGTCTTCCACCTGAGCGGGAGATAGAGTTCACAATAGATGTATTGCCAGATACTCAGCCCATATCTATTCCTCCTTATAGAATGGCACCGGCAGAGCTGAAGGAGTTAAAGGAGCAACTGAGAGACTTGTTAGAAAAGGGCTTCATCAGGCCTAGCACATCACCATGTGGAGCACCGGTATTATTTGTGAGAAAGAGGGATGGGTCGCTGCGGATGTGTATTGATTATAGGCAGCTGAATAAAGTGACAATAAAGAATAGATATCCCCTCCCCAGAATTGATGATCTATTTGACCAGTTGCAGGGTGCTAAGTGTTTCTCAAAGATAGACTTGCGGTCAGGCTATCACCAGGTGAGGGTAAAAGAGGCAGATATCCCGAAGACTGCATTCTGGACCCGATAGGAGCATTATGAGTTATAGTGATGTCTTTTGGGCTGACTATTGCTCCAGCAGTATTTATGGATTTGATGAACCGAGTATTCAAGCCGTTCCTAGATATGTTTGTGATTGTATTTATCGATGATATTCTGGTCTATTCACGATCGGAAGAGGAGCATGCAGATCATTTAAGGAAGGTACTTAGAGTGCTCCAGCACCAGAAGTTGTATGCTAAGTTTTCTATATGTGAATTCTGGTTGACGTCAGTAGCATTCTTAGGGCATATTATTGGAGCTGATGGCATTCGGGTAGATACACAGAAGATTGAGGTAGTGAAGATGTTATATCCCGTATTTTTATACATTGGGACATTTTAAACTAAACGCGACAAGTTAAAAACAAGACTATTTTAAGGTACGAAGTAGAGACTTTAACTTCCGATTTCATTTCAAGTCACAAGTTGCCTATAAATTTCGTTTGGTATAGTAGTATTAATGATTCGATTATTAAGTGGGATTAAAAACTAAATCAGTCCATTAAATAAGCCAAGTGTGGCCGTGTAAGTAATGTTGAGGTGTTCAATGATAATTGACTCAAATATTGAGTGGGACACATGTCCAAACCATGGACTGCATATATATAACAAAATGATGATTCAATTATCAACTACTAAGTTATTTTTCATCTTTACAAGCTAGAAACTTAGAGATAGAGAGAGAGGGTCTCGGCTAGAGCTAGCCCAGAATGGAGTTGTGAAATTGATCCAAAAAAAAATTCAGTTTCTTAAGCAATTCAACTCCTTTGAAGGTGCATAATAACGTGTAGCATTCATTGGAATAGCAAGAACAAGTGTTAAAATTCAAGAAGTGAATTTGAAGGGCTAGCCGATTGAAGGATTGAGTGACAAGGTAAGAATCGATCACTTCTCATATGGTCGACTTGACTTTAACTACTCAATGCTTGTCCTCCCAGGCTCGTAAATCTATATTCAAGAGAATTTATACTATTGTTAGACTCACTTTTATACGCTTGTCTTAAGCCCTCAAACTAACTCTTTCTAGAATCTGCAGAAATTTCGGCAGCATCTCCCCTGTTTATATGCCCAGCCCGAAATTATAATTCAACAACCAACAACCACAACAACAACAACAACGACAATCACATCATTTCCACACCAATATGTACCATAAAACATCCCACACGATGTTTTTCCAATTTCCACAACCAACCAACTCGCTATATAATTATTTAACGACGTTATCTCCGTAAATAAACCAAAATTAACATTACTAATAGAAGATTCATACCATATTCTTGTTAAAACAGAGATATCTTCAATATCTACCTTGAATCCACCGAAAAACCATACTACAATCACATCCATGCGTTTATCCGAGCTTCGATTAATACTCCTCGCTTGAAAATTGCTCACTTTGTGATGCCCCCTCTCTCTCTCTCTTCAATTTTTTGGAAATTTGTGGGCAAATCTGGTGAAAAAAGGGAGTTCTTACCCTTTTTATAAGGGTCAAATTCGGGTCGGGTCACTATAGCAGTACTGTAGCAAGAGGGTACTGTGCAGTACTGTAGCACACGTTTCTGCTCTGTCAGCTGAACTTGTAACGCCCATAATTATCTACTTCGGTAATGTATCGATGAGCGGTTTGTTGTGTTGGAAACTAGGCTCGACGAAATTCATTTTAGGCTTTTGAAACACCTTAAAACTCTTAATATACTAGGAGATATACCCCTCCAAAGTTTACCCAAAATTCTTTCAAAAAATTCTGTCAACTATTTTCCAAATTTTCGACAAATTTATTTTCTTCGGTTTGCTTGGTCCCGAAGTTTCCCATAGCTTATTATATGAACGTAAACCGTCATAACCATAGATTACTTCATATAACATCATATATCCTTGAATGGAACTCCAGTATCCTTACTTAGAACATCCAACTCTTATTAATTTCCACGTACGAAACTACGGGGTGTAACATTCTTCCCCCCTTAGAGACATTTGTCCTCGAATGTTTAAACTAGTCTCGTACTCTGTCCATGATCTCATTCTCGGGTACATCCCTTTATCGGATCATTCTTCCTTTAATGCTATCATAATCGATGCACTATTGCATCTATTTTCTACGATCTGATCATTTAGTTGTCCAGATCGCGCTGTTTTGTAGTCTCCCTTTACTGGGTGATCACACCATAGTAAGCATCGTAGTTATTCCAATATATTGTCAATCTTTGTCCCCTTCACTGGAATATCGTTCAATTTCTTTTCTTCCTGACGAATTGTTTTCAGTCCAATCTCAAAAGATACCTTTCAACCACTCTATTCCTTCGCTAACTAACCCTTAGATCTTATTGAACTCGCTTCTACAAAAATTCTCACTTCAAACTACATCTGTTTTTCATATCTGAGTGCATTTAGAATCTTTGCACTCTATTCACTTGCTTTCTCCTTATGAGTCTTACCTTACGGTGCCTTCAAAACAAATCCACACTTTGATCTTCAATCCTTACTTTCAATTTTAAGCCTAATACGTTCCTTTCATCGATTCACTTAATGTCCATACTGAAATGTATAACGATACCAACTATATCATTTCCGTATAACTCTCACTTTTTGTTTTAGGGTCTACACTTGTCACATCTTAGGATTCGTCGTTTCAATCTCTACACTTATGTTTTCCTTACATGCTTCCCCCCTTTTAGGGTCTTACTTATATCCATTACCTCACCTCTAATCTTGAATTCATGTATCCCTTTCCTCAATTCCCTTATTATACTGCATCATATTCATGCCATTTCCCATAATTTATAGTTGCAGTAATTCAGGTGTAAAGTATTAACATACTCATCTTGCAGTTGCGTAATTCAGTAGTACAGCCAACGTAGCAATCCAAACAAGGATGTATTTTGCTTAGCTCAATTGTTAATTATGAGTCAATGTTTACCTCCGCTCCAATTAACAACTCTGTCCCATAGGGATACTCAAAATAATAGTATGTCTAACTGTATGTACCATCCATGTAGTGTCACTTATCCCATTCCAATCAATACTTCAGTATCACACTCCAATAGAGTTAACCTTTCTTTTTTTAAATAATATTTTAGTACTACCAATCTTCCCAATTTTATCTGGTATTTTTCTTTCCCATAAATACCATTACGTGTAATCATCCTTACCTTCTTCTTTCCTTTCACTTCTGGTTATCTTTTAATGCTTTCTTTCCTTTTGCACTCTAGTTCTGTCCTTGGTCTTCTTTCGATCTCAATTTCGTTATGTTCTATTTAGCTTAACTCAATGATACTTTCATAGCTTGCCTTATGTCCTTTCACTCTTATCATTCCTTAACATTCTAACTTGAGTTGCCTTGCACTTTCCCTCAATTCATCTATAATATCATAGGCATATGTCCTTCGCTTATCATCCTACCTTTGGCCTCAACTCTTCGCGTAGTCCCTTCATACTGTATCACCTTATTAACGTAACTTTACTATTCCCCTCAATCCAACTTGTATACAATTATCTCCATATCTTCGGCATCTATAATATGTCAAGATTAGGCCGTATCCATATGCGGTAATACTCTTTAACTTGACTTAAATGTATAACTAATCCCATAATCCTTTCGATACCTTAATATCTTTGAATTTGTCATAATAACCTTCTTTTCGTATAACTCACATTCCTCACAGATCATTCTTCAGTCCATGCCAAATCCATAACTCCTCTAAAGCAACACATCCCACTTATTGTCTATTTATGATATTTCCTTTTCACGCTTCTTCCTGTTAGGTGTACCTAACCAAATGACCTGATTTTGAAAAATTCTGGCAAAGTCTCCTTTATAATTCTTACTATCCAAAACATGCATGCAGCAAATACCAGCAATGCCTCAAAGGGCATATATATATATATATATATGCACGACATATCCTAGCCACCCAGGGCTCCCAATTTCCGGTAAAAGAACAAAGATATCAAAACTTACCTCATGTATCACACCTCGAGATGTACCTGGTCCTTTAGAGATCTGCCCTGTAATATCTTCTTGTTTACCTTCCTTTTTCATTCTTCATCTTTATATCTCAATCATACATGCAATATTCTTACCTTACCCGACACACATCCTTCGTGCCATTGCTTACCTTTGTACTGATTCATTCAATTGTCCAGTTCACAAACTTATGACTGAACTCATCATCAAGAGATACATTTAATCAATTCCTCTACTTGTACTTACACTGACTTACCTCTATGTCAACCGATCCATTATCATATATATTTATTCTGATAACGTAGCCTCAACGAAGTGACTTACCTCTGTGACTTCCCATATCATCACTCACTTTATCCCGTCGATACTGTGCTTCTGCTGAGATCAAAGGTTAGTATAAGGAATCTCATTTCCTATGACTTGGCTCTATCGCACGATCATAGATGTGAAAGAAGAGTAACCACCCTAGATGCCCCGTAGCCTCCTGTTTATAAATGTAGCGCGCTTCACACCATAAACAGGACTCTACTGGACACGACTTTGCAGACAACCCCTAGGACGAACCGCTCGTATACCAATTTGTCACACCCCAATCCTGATGGGGCCTGATGGGCACCCGACCCCTTACTCAGAGTCGAGCGAACCCGCTGGTTCTCGTTATGTTCATAATCTCACTGGACCCTTAAATCACGAAATGAAATGCATAATGAAAGCTTTTCAATAACATTCTTTTCGTCATTCTCAAATCAAGTAAAATCTGTAATCATATGAAATTGGTAACATAATGCATAATGATACATCGGCTTGCAGAGCCGCTTACAAGACTGACATGCTATATACGTGACTCTGTCTACAAAGTCTCTAACATCAATCAAGATACCAAAACATAGATACTCTGACTCGGCAACACTCCAGAAGGAAATAGAGCTCGCCAATCCAGCTGAAACATCTTCTAGCAATATCCTCTACTCACCTGTATACACCTGCGTGGCATGAAACGCAGCGTCAACAAGAAGGGACGTCAGTACGAGCAATGTACTGAGTATGTAAGGCATGAACAGTGACATAGTAAGAAATACCGAACATGGAATATAATATAATGGACGTATGGGGATAAAGTAATATAAAAGAGATCAACCTGTGCCTCTGAATGCCCTTTTAAGGCGAATATCGCGCATGCTTAGCTTTTCAAGAATTTTCCCATACATATATAATATCTCGTTCGTTCGTTTAAGCGTGGTAATATATATAGATACATATATTTCTATACATATAGCATCTTACATGGTGTTATCTTACCCGGCCCTTCCGGGACTCGGTATCATACTACCCGGCCCTTTCGGGACTCGGTGTTATCTTACCCGGCCCTTTCGGGACTCGATATCATCTTACCCGGCCATTTCGGGACTCGGTATCATCTTACCCGGCCCTTTCGGGACTCGGTATCATCTTACCCGGCCCTTTCGGGACTCGATATCATCTTACCCGGCCCTTTCGAGACTCGGTATCATCTTACCCGGCCCTTTCGGGACTCGGTATCATCTTACCCGGCCCTTTCAGGACTCGGTATCATCTTACCCCCAACTGATCAGTGGGATGCAATGCATACATACATACACATAAAAATACATAAATGAAATCAACATCGTCATTAGCATTACCATTATCATTATATCAAACCTTGAATGATCAACCATCGCAAGATGAAATCGATGATCTCACGGGAGTCTCGAGAATTATGAACTTAGGTAGCACTGGAAATAGAATCGTTATCATCGCTATATCTCACCTCGAAGGAACAAGTAACATGAGGTGAGACCATCAACAATAAGTACGGTTAAGGGACTCATAGAATGGCTCAATAATCTCATAATGCCCTCAAATCATAGCTTCGGAGTTTCAAAAGAAGAGAATCATCATCATCGTCACGATCATCATAGAACATATTCCATTTAACATCATAAGAGGCTTTAAGAGTCATGAACTTCGAGCTTTTGAAAACAAGGCTATTATGGAAACATTTATGGAATCATAACATAGGAATCATGCCTTTGAAAGAAAAGGGAGGAGCCTTAACATACCTTTTTGGTCGCCTTCACTTTAACTACTCAATGCTTGTCCTCCCAGGCTCGTAAATCTATATTCAAGAAAATTTATACTATTGTTAGACTCATCTTTATACGCTTTTCTTAAGCCCTAAAACTAACTCTTTCTAGAATCTGCTGAAATTTCGGCAGCATCTCCCCTGTTTATATGCCCAGCCCGAAATTATAATTCAGCAACCAACAACCACAACAACAACAACAACGACAATCACATCATTTCCACACCAATATGTACCATAAAACATCCCACACAATGTTTTTCCAATTTCCACAACCAACCAACTCGCTATATAATTATTTAACGACTTTATCTCTGTAAATAAACCAAAATTAACATTAATAATAGAAGATTCATACCTTATTCTTATTAAAACAGAGATATCTTCAGTATCTACCTTGAATCCACCGAAAAACCATACTAGAATCACATCCATGCGTTTATCCGAGCTTCGATTAATACTCCTCGCTTGAAAATTGCTCACTTTGTGATGCCCTTTCTCTCTCTCTTCAATTTTCTGGAAATTTCTGGGCAAATCTGGTGAAAAAAGGGGGTTCTTCCCTTTTTATAAGGGTCAAATTCGGGTCGGGTCACTATAACAGTACTGTAGCAAGAGGGTACTGTAGCAGTACTGTAGCACGCGTTTCTGCTCTGTCAGCTGAACTTGTAACGCCCCTAATTCTCTACTTCGATATTGTATCGATGAGCAGTTTATTGCATTGGAAACTGGGCTCGACGAACTTCATTTTCGGATTTTAAAACACCTTAAAATTCTTAATATACTAGGAGATATATCCCTCCAAATTTTACCCAAAATTCTGTCCAAAAATTCTGTCAACTATTTTCCAAATTTTCGACAAATTTATTTTCTTCGATTTGCTTGGTCCCGAAGTTTCCCATAGCTTATTATATGAACGTAAACTGTCATGAAAATAGGATTACTTCATATAACATCATATATCCTTGAATGGAACTCCAGTATCCATACTTAGAACATCCAACTCTTATTAATTTCCACGTACGAAACTATGGGGTGTAACAGTGACATAGAAATTATGAATGGATTAATGATTCTGGCTCTATGCCGAACTTGTTAGCAACAAAAGGAGTAATATAGGATTGTGTCAAACCAGGATCTATCAATTCATATACGTCATGGGAACAGAGAGATAAGGTACCTGTGACAACATCAATAGATGATTCTAGGTCTTGGCGACCCATCAAAGCATTAATACAGTTCTAACAACTTGTTGAACTGGATGATGCACCTCTACCTGTACCTCTACTTGCCGATGTCTGAGAACCTTGCCCTGGAGGGTGCACTGATGATGATGACCCAGCTATGGATCCAGTCGGCTATGCTACGCCACTTCTGCCTCGTGATGGACAGTCTGGCATCACATGACCGGGCTAACCACAAGTATAACATACACCCAAGCCCTGACCGCACCGCCCGAAGTACGCTTTGACGTACTGATCACATCGAGGCACGAAAAGTCTTTCCTGACTAGAATCCCCTATATGTTGCGAGTCTGACACCTGCAAACTCAGGAAATGGAGCTCCGCTATGTAATCTCTGAATAAGCAGCTATGGATCAAGTCTGTCTCCCTGTGCACCTGCGGGCATGACGCAGCGTCCACAAACAAAAGGACGTTAGTACGAAGAATGTACGTAGTATGTAAAACATGATCAACATCAATGTAGAAGCATCATAGACAACACATGAAGTGGCCTAGGAGGGAAGACAATAATATCATCATCATGGCACTTACCTGCATTTCATAGGAACTTTCCATTTCTCATGCGTATTTCATAATAGGGCTCATATTCGTATACATAGTCTTTTCACATTCATATTCATATTATATACATAGTCATGCACTTATATACATACATAGCGTACCCGACCATAAGGTTCGGTGTTTCATACGTACTTGGCCAACCAAGGCTCAATGTTATTTCTACCTGGCCCTACCAAGGCTTCAGGGTTATCCGTACAATCTGCAGATGTGTGCGCGCGTTATGTAATCATATACATACATATATATATACATCCATATACATATATTCTACCCGACATTATATGCTCGGGGTGTCATTATAGCCCTTCACAGTCACATGTGAATATAATAGCCCGTAGGCACCTTTAGCATCATTATTATCATCATCGTCATCACTATCATCATCGTTTTCGCTACATCTCGATCTTATGCTTACTCGTCAATGGGGTGCGTAGTACATTCGTAGCACGTATCGAGGGTTGTGAGCTTATGAGCTCGGAGTGTCAGTCACTTGAATACAACATACTCATATAGAGGATTTAAGAGTTTGGCCAAGGAACCATGCCTTATGAAAGAAGGGTTAGCCTAACATACCTTTTCGTCGGACTATTCTACACTTTCACGCTTACTTCCAATGCTAGCGTCTATACCTTCATTAGTATCATAACAATGGTCATTAGTCATTCACGTTATCCACATTATTTAGACTCCTTAATTTGCCTCTAATTCACCAATATTCATGGTCATAACATCCAACTTCGTCCATTCGTCTAAAGTGTCTAGTTCATGATCTTAGTAACATTTATAATGCATTCATATCACAACACAACAACATTCATGATTCAATTCAAACTATTCCTCAAAATGCCACTATTCATCATTCATGAGCTACTTGACCATATTTTCTACAATCCATGTATTTCAACTCTTTAATACCTTAAAAATCATGTAAAAATCATGAATCTTACCTTAGAAGTTGTAGGAACAAGTTTTGGTTAATAATACTCCACTTTGAGCAAAACCCTAGTTTTTCTCCATTTGCATTTCTTGACTTGAATGGTATTTAATGGCTTGCTTACACTTGATTCACTTGTTTATGTTGTTGGTGGCTTATAGTCCTTGAAAACTTATGAAATAAATGTAGAGAGATGATTCTAGAGAGAAGTGGTGTAGTGTAGAAATGAAATAAAACAAGTCTTGGTCCTTATATTTAATGAACTGAAAATCTGTGTTGGGGTGAACAGTGGTCGTCCATGGAGGTTTACGGTCCGTATTTCAGTTTACGGACCGTCCCTCGTGGTCGTCTTAACCTTAAGCAGCGCCAGAAACTTTAGGCTGCATGCATGGTGATTTACGACCATGGTTTACGGGCCGTAAATCACTTTACGGTCCGTCCTCCTGGTCGTATTTTACCATTTGTCCACTGGGCAGAAAGTCGAAGCCTTGCATGGCAGTTTACGACCTTCCAGTTTACGGACCGTATACCAGTTTACGGTCCGTATTTTGCACTTTACGACCACTGGGCAGTTTTGCCAACTTTCAACTTTTCAAATTTCTCGACTTTTCATTCTAATCATTCTCGTCCATTTACGCACATTGCTCATGAAACATTATAATTTCGCACTCCTCGCACACATCACTAGTTCGTTCACTTGTTTATCAACGGGAAATTTTCCGAGGTGTAACATTCTACCCCCCTTAGGAACATTCGTCCTCGAATGTTAAAGGCTTGAGGAATTCTATAAAAATTTCGCCAGAGTTTCCTCTGTAATGTGGCACTACCACCCTGTCACAGCAACCCACAATAACAATGCCTCACAGGACCATAATACAACAGCACTAGAAATTTGAAATTTGGCCACACACGACCTGAATGTATAAAATGGAATCATACATACCTCATGATCTCGACGTCTCATCTTGGAATTCTCCCAATGGCTGAAATAAATGTGGGTATTTCGATCGCATATTCTCTTCCGCTTCCCATGTCATTTCCTCTCGATTGTTATTTCTCCACAGAACTTTAATTGAGGCCACTTCTTTGTTTCTAAGCCTCCGTACTTGCATATCTAATATGGCAATGGGTATTTCATCATAAGTTAACTTTTCTATCACTTGAATATCATTCACTGGGACGATCCTTGTAGGATCTCCAACACACTTCCGAAGCATTGAGACATGAAATACTGGGTGGACTGACTCCAAATCTAGAGGTAGATCTAGCTCATAGGCCACTTTGCCTATTTTGCGCACAATCTCATAGGGTCCGATATACCGGGGACTGAGCTTCCCCTTTTTGACAAATCTCATAACGCCTTTCATTGGCGACAATTTCAAGAATACCCAATCCTTAACTTGGAACTCTAAGTCCCTTCGACGATTATCCGCATAGGACTTCTGGCGACTATGAGCCGCTAACAACCGATCTTGTATGAGCTTGACTTTCTCTATAGCTTGCTGGACCAAATCTGGCCCTATCAACTTGGCCTCTCCAGTTTCAAGCCACCCAATCGAGGATCTACACTTTCGCTCATATAAAGCCTCATACGGTGCCATTTGAATGCTAGAATGATAACTGTTATTGTAAGCAAACTCAATGAGTGGCAAATGGTCATCCCAATTTCCTCCAAAATCTATCATACATGCCCGTAACATATCTTCAAGATAAGTATTTTATGGTAAGCATATTACTATGAGCATTTACATTAAGCATGTCATGAGCATTTCACATCGAGCCTAATTGGCCGGGCAGACACCGCTTCGGCGGGCGGCGATACGGATACACCACGACCTACGGGCGTGGGCAGACACCACTAGTGGGCGGCATGAGATGGTACCCCGGACGCGGGAGGCCTGGACGCGGGCTAATATTATTGATTATCACATCGTTCCGAAAGGGACGGGCAGCTTGCATATGATGCATACATGTCATGATGATGAGTATGAGTAAGATAGCATGCATTACTTCATTTATGATTATCAGTCAGATCCAGATGTCTCATGTTGATGTTATCCTCATATTATTGATGTTTCTTTTCATTATGTATGCCTCTCATACTCGGTACAATATTCGTACTGACGTCCTTTCTTCAGACGCTGTGCTCATGCCCACAGGTAGACAGGGAGGAGAGCTTGGCCCAGGTCCTCAGTAGCTGCCAGCTGATAGATAGCACTCCATTGTTCGGATGTGCTTATGACTATTATTTTGATGTACATTCACACATGCATAGTTTGGGCATGACGGAGTCTTGTTCCGTCCATGTATTCAATATGTTAGTAGAGGCTCGTAGATACGCAGTGTGGGTTAGATGGTCTCACAAGATGTTTTCATATGTATGTATACTATTTTGATAGCCGAGAGGCAAATGTTTATAAAGTATTTATATTTTGATTAAATATGATTTTCCTACAATTAGTATGTAAAATTGATAAAAGAGTATTAAATGAGCGAGACAAGCAGTAGAGTAAGCGGTGCTCGGTAATTGCTCCGGGTACCCGTCGCGGCCCCTAGCTGGGTCGTGACAGAAGTGGTATCAGAGCAGTTCGCCCTAGGAAGTGTCTACGAGCAGTGTCTTGTAGAGTCTTGTTTATGGTGTGTTGCGCGCCACGCTAATAAACAAGAGGCTACAGGGCATTTAGGAAAATGACCATTTTTCTTCTCATGAGATCGTGCGATAGAGCCATGTCTAGGATTATATCATTTCTAAAGGTGAGTTATGGTTTCAGAAAAATGCCGCCGAAAGGGAAAGCTACAGCTGCCCAGAAAGGCAAAGCTACGACAAAGAGGCAGGCGGAAAGAGAGCCTCCGACAAATGTAGAGGAAAGTGAATCGCAAAGTGAGGCCGCGCCCAATATAGAAGAGCAGGGAGGAGCCTCAGCTCCGATTCCTCCACCGGGTGCTTCGGGTCAACAAGTGTCTGAGGCCATACATTTATTGACACAGTTGGTTCCCGCTCAGGCACAATGACAGAATGTGGGCCCAAGTGATTTGTTCAGCTAGTACAAGAGCCCGTGATTTCCTTACTCTAAATCCTCCAGAATTTTTCGGGTCGAAGCCGGATGAGGACCCACAAGGTTTTATCGATGAAATGCTGAGGACGTTAACACTTATGCATGCTTCTGAGACTGAATCTGTAGAGTTGGCCTCATATAGACTTCGCGACGTGGAGGTGCTATAGTATAAGAATTGGGTGATAACAAGAGGGGAGAATGCCCCACCTCCCGTGTGGCAAGAGTTTGTAGATGTCTTTATTCGTCACTACTTGCCACCTAAAGTCCGCCGAGCTCGAGCGGACAGGTTCTTGAATTTGAAACAAGGAAGCATGAGTGCCCGAGAGTATAGTATGTAATTCAACTCATTGGCCCGGTATGCTCCGACAATCGTGGCTGACATGGGGGACCGAGTCTATAGATTTGTGAGTGGTTTAGGACCACACTTGTTCACAGATTGCCTGACAGCCTCTTTGCAAGACGGGATGGATATTTCCCAGATACAGGCCCATGCTCAGAACCTCGAGGAACGACAACGACAGCAGAGAGTACCGAGGGGGACCAAGAGAGACGCATTCCAGGCACTCAGGTCAGTCAGCGACCAGTGCACCTCCCAGATTCTCGGATAGGAGATTCGACCGTTCTTTTCAGTCAAGCCAGGGGCAGAGTTCGAGGGCTTCAGATTCGCAGGCTAGGGGAGACTTTAGCCAGAGGACACCTCCAGTACCGCGGTGTAGCCGGTGTGGCAAATTACATTCCGGACAGTGTCGTCAGGGTTCGGATGCTTGTTATGCTTGCGGGCAGGTTGGTCATATGATGAGAGATTGCCCTTCAGCGAGAGATAGAGCTGGGACTCAGCCTACAGGTTCAGCAGAGGGTTCTTCTTCAGCACGCCCGATAGCACAGACTCCTCAGACTACAGTAGGTAGGGGCAGAGGTAGAGGGGGAGCATCCACTTCAGGTGTTGTTCAGCCCCGTGTGTATGCTTTAGCTGGGTGACAGGATCTTGAGTCTTCCCCAGATGTTGTCGCAGGTACCTTGACTATATTTTTCCGTGACGTAAATGCTCTGATTGATCCAGGTTCTACCTTCTCATATATTACTCCGTATATCGCGGATTGTGTTGGGGTAAGACCTGAGCCAATTAAACCCCTCGAGGTATTTACTCCGGTTGGTGATCCTGTAATAGCAAGGGAAGTATATCAGAACTGTGTAGTCATTATAGGTGATCGTCAGACAATGGCTGATCTAATTGAACTTGAGATGATAGATTTTGACGTAATTATGGGTATGGACTGGTTGGCATCATGCTATGCTAATGTTTGTTGCCGGAAAAAGGTAGTTCGATTCCAATTTCCGGGAGAGCCCATACTCGAGTGGAAGGGTAATACAGTTTCCCCAAAGGGTAGGTTTATTTCCTACCTTAAGGCGAGAAAGATGATAGCCAAGGGTTATATTTGTCATCTAGTTCGGGTTCATGACACGGAAGCTGAAGTGCCAACTTTCCAGTCTGTCCCGGTAGTGAATGAATTCCCAGATGTGTTTCCCGACGAGTTACCAGGCCTTCCTCCAGAAAGGGAGATTGATTTCGCCATTGATTTATTACCAAACACCGAGCCAATTTCTATTCCTCCATATCGAATGGCTCCAGCAGAACTGAAAGAGCTAAAAGCACAACTAAAAGATTTACTTGAGAAGGGGTTTATAAGGAAGAAAGACGGTTCGTTACGAATGTGTATTGATTACAGGCAGTTGAACAAGGTGACAATAAAGAATAAATACCCTCTTCCTAGAATTGACGACTTGTTCGATCAATTGCAAGGTGCTAAATGGTTCTCTAAGATAGATCTGAGATCAGGTTATCATCAGGTAAGAATTAGGGAAGCAGATATTCCCAAGACTGCCTTCAGGACAAGATATGGTCACTACGAGTTTCGAGTAATGTCGTTCGGGTTGACGAATGCCCTGGCGGTGTTCATGAATTTAATGAATAATGTGTTCAGGCCATTTTTGGACCTTTTTGTGATCGTGTTTATCGACGATATCCTGGTATATTCTCGGACAGAATCAGAACATGCAGATCATCTAAGAATTGTTCTTGGCGTTCTTCGAGATCGGGAATTGTATGCAAAGTTTTCGAAGTGCGAGTTTTGGCTAAACTCAGTGGCATTTCTAGGACATGTTATTTCAGATGATGGCATCCGAGTCGACATTCAGAAAATAGAAGCTGTGAAGACTTGGCCAAGACCTACGACGCCTACAGAAGTTCGTAGTTTTCTGGGTTTGGCAGGTTATTATCGATGATTCGTAGAGGGCTTCTCATCTATTTCAGCCCCATTGACAAAGTTAACCCAGAAGTCGGCTAAATTCCAGTGGAGTGATGCCTGTGAGTGTAGCTTCCTAGAATTGAAAAACAGGTTGACCTCAGCGCCAGTGCTAACACTTCCAGAAGGATCAGATGGCTATGTAGTGTATTGTGACGCCTCCAGTGTGGGATTATGATGTATATTGATGCAAAATGGGAAAGTTATTGCATATGCTTCGAGGCAGTTGCGAAAACATGAACAGAATTATCCCACTCATGATCTTGAGCTAGCTGCAGTCATCCATGCATTGAAAATATGGAGACACTACTTATATGGCGTGCACGTGGATATCTATACGGATCACAAAAGCCTTCAATATATTTTCAAACAGAAGGAGTTGAACCTGTGGCAAAGGAGATGGTTAGAATTACTGAAGGATTATGATGTAAACATTCTATATCATCCAGGGAAGGCGAATGTAGTAGCAGATGCACTTAGCCGCCGATCGATAGGTAGTTTATGTGGAGTTCCTTCGGAAAAGCGAGAAATGGTTCGTGAAGTTCATCGGTTAGCAAGTCTCGGCATACGGCCAATTGATTCGGGTAACACAGGTATTAGCATCCATGACCCCACAGTTTCATCATTGAATCTAGAAGTGAAGGAACGACAATATGAAGATCCTCAGTTAAGCCACTATCGAGATCTATCTCAGGAAAAGGAAGAGTCTCCATTCGAAGTTTCCCTAGAAGGGGTTCTTAGATATCGAGGCCGGATATGTGTACCGAATATGGCAAACTTGCGCCAATGGATTTTAGAGGAAGCACATTATTCCCGGTATTCTATTCATCCAGGTGCAACCAAGATGTACCATGATCTTAAATCGATATACTGGTGGGATGGCATGAAGCGAGGCATAGCAGAATTTGTAGCATAGTGCCCAAATTGCCAGCAAGTGAAGGCTGAGCATCAAAAGCTAGGAGGCTTATTGCAAGCAATGAAAATTCATACGTGGAAATGGAAAGAAATTAACATGGATTTTGTGGTAGGATTACCCCGTTCGCGAGGGAAGTATGATTCTGTATGGGTGATCGTGGATAGACTCACGAAAGCAGCTCATTTTCTCCCCATTAGGACCACATATTCAGCGGAAAATTATGCTAAATTGTATCTCAAGGAGATTGTACGACTTCACGATATTCCTTTGGCCATTATTACAGACAGAGGGGCACAGTTCATAGCCAAGTTCTGGAAGTCCTTTCAAGAAGGTCTAGGTACCCAAGTTAAGCTCAGCACGGCGTTCCATCCGCAGACTGACGGACAAGCCGAGCGCACTATTCAGACCTTAGAGGATATGCTACGGGCATGTGTATTGGACTTTGGCGGTAGTTGGGATGAGCATTTGCCTCTTATCGAATTTGCCTACAAACACAGCTATCATTCCAGCATTCAAATGGCCCCGTATGAAGCCTTATATGGAAGAAAATGCAGATCTCCAATTGGATGGTATGAAACCGGAGAAGTACAATTGATAGGCCCCGACTTGATCCAAAATGCAGTTGAAAAGGTTAAAGTGATTCGAGACCGACTGTTAACAGCTTAAAGTCGCCAAAAGTCTTATGCAGATAATCGCCGACGAGACTTGGAATTTCAAGTGGGCGATTGGGTGTTCCTGAAGATATCGCCGATGAAGGGAGTGATGAGATTTGGCAAGAAGGGAAAGCTAAGTCCCAGATATATCGGACCCTACCAAATCATTCATAAGGTGAGTCGAGTAGCCTATAAATTGGACTTGCCTTCAGAGCTCGAATCCGTGCATCCAGTATTCCATGTTTCGATGCTCCGCAAGTGTATTGGGGATCCATCAAGAATAGTTTCGGTTGACGATGTGCAAGTGACAGAGAAGCTAATATACGAAGAAGTGCCTATTGCTATTTTAGATAGAAAAGTACGAAGGCTTCGGAATAAAGAGGTTGCTTCAGTCAAAATTCTATGGCGGAACAACAATCGGGAAGAAATGACTTGGGAAGCAGAGGAGAAGATGAAATCTATGTACCCCCATTTGTTCCAATCCCCGGAAGAGATTCAAGATGAAACGTCGACGATATAAGGTATGTACGCTTTATATTTTTTTATGTTTTTGGTCGTGTGTGGCCATAGATGTGTTGATATTGTGATGTAGCCCTGTGAGGCGATGATATTATGGGTTGTTGTGACAGGTTAGTAGTGCCAGATTACAGGGGAAACTCTGGCGAAATTTTTATAGAATCCCGAGTGTTTAACATTCGAGGACGAATGTTCCAAAAGGGTGGAAGAATGTTACACCCCGGAAATTTTCCCGTTAAGCGTACAGTGAATAGGCTGACAAGGATATAGTGTATACGATGTTGTGGAGACGAGTGATAACGTTCATTTGATTGGTATCGAGGTGTTGAACAACTGTTAAGAAGGTCCCGTAAGGATCGGAGATAAAACGAAGTGACAAAATAGGACTCAGTGAACTGGCGAATTATACGGTAGGTTATACGGACCGTATAATGGTTTTACGGCTGTATAATGAACCGTTAAAGTGTCACATAAAGAAGTTGAGGAAAAGTGGGTTTTACGGTAGATTATACGGACCGTATAAAATTATACGGCCCGTCAAATGAACCGTCAATTTGACACAGAAAGGGGTGATCACTGAGTCAGTTTTACGGTCAATTATACGGACCGTATAAATTTATACGGACTGTATAATGGACCGTATAATGGCATCGGGACTGGTTTAGTATTTATAAAAATATGATCCAAGTTTCATTTTCTCATTTCCTCTTCACACTACACGACCCAATCTCTCTCTCTAGAAACTTCCAAACACTCCAAACCAAGAATTCAAGTGAAAATCAAGATCAATAACACCCAAATTCATGAAATTAAGAGTGTGAGACTCCTGATAGTTCATCTAAGTCAAGGAACTCCAAAAAAGGTGGAACTAGGGTTTTGTCGAAGTGGAGTATTTCAACTCAAGACTTGTTCAACCATCATCCAAGGTAAGTTACATGATCATTTCATGTTGTTTAAGGTATTGGAAAGCTTAGACACTTGAAATGTAGAAGAACATAGAAATGGGACATTATTGAGTGAATAGTGACATAAATGAATGATAGTGGAATTGAACTATGAATATTGAAGTGTTGTGAGTACTAATACGTTATAATGATGTTTATATCATGAAACAAGTATTAAACACGTGAAAACACAAAGATGAGTTATAAGGAGAAATATGGGAAAATTGGAGGAAAATGGTGGATTTTGCTAAATATACATAAATGATGATTGTTGATTGTGACATTGTGAGTAGTATTGTGAATGTTGGGAGTTGATACAGAAGATCGGAGAAGTAGTATAAACAAAGGGAGTGCTGCCCAATTTTTCCTAGAATTAACGACGCGTTCTTGTAGTCGATTAACTAATGTTAGTCCAATTCTCTCGTGAAGGTAACGATGTGATATCGACGGAGAACAAGTGAGCGATATCTTAGCTAAACGACCAAGGTATGTGAGGCTAATACTTCTTTCTAATGGCATGAATCTTTTAGCTTGAATCCTTATTCCTTCCATGAGTTCTTACATTCTAAGAAGTTAAAAGCTTATGCCTATGAATGTCTATATGAGATAAGTTATACGATATGATGACAGTAGAATGATGATGATGTTATTCCTTGCCTACACTTACCTTATGTACTAGTCCTTTCAAGGTGAGGCAGAACGTCCATGATGGTTCCATAATGTAATCAGGGGATCACGACCTTACGTCACCCCGATAGAGTAAAGTTGATCATACGTCTTATATACGCATTATGACAAGATAAGTATGTTATGGTAAGCATATTACTATGAGCATTTACATTAAGCATGTCATGAGCATTTCACATCGAGCCTAATTGGCCGGGCAGACACCGCTTCGGCGGGCGGCGATACGGATACACCACGACCTACGGGCGTGGGCAGACACCACTAGTGGGCGGCATGAGATGGTACCCCGGACGCGGGAGGCCTGGACGCGGGCTAATATTATTGATTATCACATCGTTCCGACAGGGACGGGCAGCTTGCATATGATGCATACATGTCATGATGATGAGTATGAGTAAGATAGCATGCATTACTTCATTTATGATTATCAGTCAGATCCAGATGTCTCATGTTGATGTTATCCTCATATTATTGATGTTTCTTTTCATTATGTATGCCTCTCATACTCGGTACAATATTCGTACTGACGTCCTTTCTTCAGACGCTGTGTTCATGCCCACAGTTAGACAGGGAGGAGAGCTTGGCCCAGGTCCTCAGTAGCTGCCAGCTGATAGATAGCACTCCATTGTTCGGATGTGCTTATGACTATTCTTTTGATGTACATTCACACATGCATATTTTGGGCATGGCGGAGTCTTGTTCCGTCCATGTATTCATTATGTTAGTAGAGGCTCGTAGATACGCAGTGTGGGTTAGATGGTCTCACAAGATGTTTTCATATGTATGTATACTATTTTGATGGCCGAGAGGCAAATGTATATAAAGTATTTATATTTTGATTAAATATGATTTTCCTACAATTAGTATGTAAAATTGATAAAAGAGTATTAAATGAGCGAGACAAGCAGTAGAGTAACCGGTGCTCGGTAATTGCTCCGGGTACCCGTCGCGGCCCCTAGCTGGGTCATGACAAATGTGGCCCAAAAATGCCACTGAGTTCAACCAAAACCCGCATTTGGAAAACTTCGCGAATAGCTCTCGAGTTCGAAGAACTCCAAGGACAATACGCAAGTGATCCGCATGTTGTGCCTCGGATCTAGAATACACTAGGATATCATCGATGAATACAATCACGAAAGATCCAAAAAAGGCCTGAATACATTGTTCATTAAGTCCATAAACATTGTCGGTGCATTAGTTAACCCAAACGACATCACTCGGAACTCAAAATGACCGTATCTTGTTCTGAAAGTTGTCTTAGGGATATCTTTCTCCCTAACTCTTACTTGGTGATACCTAGACCTTAAATCGATCTTTGAAAGACACTTGGCACCTTGCAATTGATCAAATAGATCATCAATCCTCAGAAGAGGATATTTGTTCTTAATGGTCACCTTATTTAATTGTCGATAATCAATGAACATTCTCAAGGAGCCATCCTTCTTTCAGATAAACAATATAGGTGCTCCCCACGGGGATGAACTAGGCCTAATGAAGCCTTTATTAAGCAAGTCTTTCAATTGCTCCTTCAAATCTTTCAGTTCTGCGGGCGCCATTCTATAGGGAGGAATATATATGGGTTTAGTGTCTGGCAACACATCAATCGCAAAATCAATCTCCCGCTCGGGAGGAAGGCCTGGAAGCTCTTCCGGGAACACATCCGAAAATTCATTCACTACTGGAAATGACTGAAGAGTCGGCGACTCAGCTTCAACATCTTGAACTCGCACTAAGTGATAGATACACCCTTTCGTGATCATCTTCCTTGCCTTCAGATAGGAATAAACCTACCTTTTGGTGACGCCGTATTTCCTTTCCATTCTAAAACTGGTTCTCCCGGAAACTGGAAGCGAACCATTTTCATTCTACAATCGACATTGGCGTAGCAAGAAGCCAACCAATCCATGCCCATAATGACATCAAAATCTACCATCTTTAGTTCATGCAAGTCAGCTATAGTACGGCGGTCACATATATCGACTACACAATCTCTATACACTCGGCTAGCTATCACCGATTCGCCAACGGGCGTAGACACCTCAAAAGGTTTGATCGACTCCGGCTCGAATATAAATTGACCCACAATATATGGAGTAACATATGATAATGTGGAGCCCGGATCAATCAAAGCATATACATCATGAGAGAATACCGATAATATACCTGTGACCACATCAGGAGAAGACTCAAGATCATGGCGTCCAGCCAAAGCATAAATACGGTGCTGAGGACCGCTAGTACTGGGAGCTCTGCCTCAACCTCTACCATGGCCGACTGATGCATGTGAACCTGGCCCCGTAGGGCATACAGATGCTGATGATCCGGCTGCCGACCCTGCTGGCTGGGTCCTACCTCTACCCTGTACTGAGGGGCAATCACGCATGATATGGCCTGGTTGACCATATGAATAGCAACCATCCGAGCCCAATCGGTATCGACCCCAATGAAAATTCCCACAATGGGAACATCATGGTATAGGTGGCCTTGACTGGCCTGAATTATCTCTAAACTGAGACTCCGAGTAACCCTGACTCGGCCCGGAATGAGTAGATCTATCAATTCTCTGCCCCGTAAACTGTGGATGTGTACTGGTCGTAGGATAGCCTGAATGCATGGGGAACTTTTGTCTGTGCCCGCCCCTGGACTCACTTATCGAACCCGAAGGTCTAGCCCTCTTGCTATGTCCCCTGTCTTGCTCACGTTCATTTCTCCACTGCTGTAGGTGTTCCTCTAATTCCTGAGCATGTGCCTGAATGCGTGCAATATCCATGCCATCTTGAAGGGACGCAGTCAAGCATTTATCCATTAAGTGTGGCCCTAGGCCTTTCACGAACCGGTGCACCCGATCGCCCATATCCGCTACCATGTCCGAAGCATACCTGGCCAAGGAGTTGAAGCGGAGACTATACTCTGTAGCACTCATGCTACCTTGCCTCAAATTCAAGAATTTATCGGCCCTTGCTCGCTGAACTTCTGGAGGCATATAGTGACGGAGAAAAGCATCAAAAAACTCTTGCCATACCGGGGGAGGTGCATTGGCTCCCCGTGAAGCCATCCAAAACCGTATACCACTGGATTGAGACATCGCTCAACCAATACGACGCTAGCTCTACCGACTCAGTGTCTGAAGCATGTATCAATCGGAGCGTCCTCAATATATCGTCTATGAAGTCCTGAGGATCCTCCTCCGGTCTCGACCAAGAGAATTCTGGGGGTTTCAAAGTAATGAAGTCACGAGCCCTTGCACTAACAGCCCTGTCACCTTGCCCCGAGCTTTGCCTCTGAGTTTGGGCCGCAACCAATTGAGTCAATAAATTAATGGCCTCTCTCACATCTTGGCCCGAAGCATCTGGTGGAGGAGCTGGAGGTGCTAGAGCTGGGGCTGAGGCTCCCTCACGCTCCTCAGTAATAGGCACTGTCTGGGAGGACTGAGATTGAGCCGCACTCTGGGACTCACTTTCCTCTGCTACCGGTGGTGGTGCTCTTTTAGCCCGCTTTTCTGCCACCGTCTTGCCCTTTTGGGCTGCTGTAGCCTTTTTCTTTTTAGGCATCTCTGAAATACACAACACACGATTTAGGAGCAAGAATTTCCTACATCATAGCTCCATCGCTCGATTCTTATGAAGAAAGAAGGTCATATATTCCTAAAATGTCCGCAGCTCCTTGTTTATAAGTGTGGCGCGCAACACACCCATAACCAAGACTCTACTAGACACGGCTCGTAGACACACCCTAGGACTGAACTGCTCTGATACCACTTTTGTCACGACTCGACTCGGGGCCTCGACGAGCACCCGGTGCTAACCCACCTGAGCACCCTCTTAGCTTACTCTTATACTTACATCTAGGTGAGAAACATAATTATACATACATTTCCATTTATTCGTCAACTAGTCCCAATTGGACAACGGTACATTCATATCACCATAGGCATCTATGCCACATCAATGTACGTGGGCCAACGTGGCCGACAAAATGATATACAAAACATAGGCCGACAAGGCCGGACATGTCTAACCATATACACCTGACTACGAGCCTCTAGGAAGAGTATAACACATGAAATGAGCGGGACAGGACCCCGCTATGCCCATAATTATATACACAAAAGAATAAGTACCCAAAAGCTATGGTTCCGAAGGAAATGGAGCTCCGCTATGTAATCTCTGAATAAGCAGCTATGGATCAAGTCTGTCTCCCTGTGCACCTGCGGACATGACGCAACATCCACAAACAAAAGGACGTCAGTACGAAGAATGTACTGAGTATGTAAAACATGATCAACATCATTGTAGAAGCATCATAGAAAACACATGAAGTGGCATAAGAGGGAAGACAATAATATCATCATCATGGCACTTACCTGCCTTTCATAGGAAAGTTCCATCTCTCATGCGTATTTCATAATAGGGCTCGTATTCGTATACATAGTCTTTTCACATTCATATTCATATTATATACATAGCCATGCACTTATATACATACATAGCGTACCCGACCATAAGGTTCGGTATTTCAGACGTACTTGGCCAACCAAGGCTCAATGTTATTTCTACCTGGCCGTACCAAGGCTTCAGGGTTATCCGTACCATCTGCAGATGTGTGCACGCGTTACGTAATCATATACATACATATATATATATATACATCCACATATATATATTCTACCCGGCATTATAAGCTCGGGGTGTCATTATAGCCCTTCATAGGCACATGTGAATATAATAGCTCGTAGGCACCTTTAGCATCATTATTATCATCATCGTCATCACTATCATCATCGTTTTCGCTACATCTCTATCTTATGCTTACTCGTCAATGTGGTGCGTAGTACATTCGTAGCACGTATCGAGGGTTGTGAGCTTATGAGCTCGGAGTGTCAGTCACTTGAATACCACATACTCATATAGAGGATTTAAGAGTTTGGCCAAGGAACCATGTCTTATGAAAGAAGGGTTAGCCTTACATACCTTTTCGTCGGACTATTCTACACTTGCACGCTTCCTTCCAATGCTAGCGTCTATACCTTCATTAGTATCATAACAATGGCCATTAGTCATTCACGTTATCCACATTATTTAGACTCCTTAATTTGTCTCTAATTCACCCATATTCATGGTCATAACATCCAACTTCTTCCATTCGTCTAAAGTGTCTAGTTCATGATCTTAGTAACATTTATAATGCATTCATATCACAACACAACAACATTCATGATTCAATTCAAACCATTCCTCAAAATGCCACTATTCATCATTCATGACCTACTTGTCCATATTTTCTACAATCCATGTATTTCACCTCTTCAATACCTTAAACATCATGTAAAAATAATGAATCTTACCTTAGAAGTTGTAGGAACAAGCTTTGGTTAATAATACTCCACTTTGAGCAAAACCCTAGTTTTTCTCCATTTGCATTTCTTGACTTGAATGGTATTTAATGGCTTTCTTACACCTGATTCACTTGTTTATGTTGTTGGTGGCTTATAGTCCTTGAAAACTTATGAAATAAATGTAGAGAGATGATTCTAGAGAGAAGTGGTGTAGTGTAGAAATGAAATAAAACAATTATTGGTCCTTATATTTAATGAACTGAAAATCTGTGCTGGGGTGAACAGTGGTCGTCCATGGAGGTTTACGGTCCGTATTTCATTTTACGGACCGTCCCTCGTGGTCGTCTTTAACCTTAAGCAGCGCCAGAAACTTTAGGCTGCATGCATGGTGATTTACGACCATGGTTTACGGGCCGTAAATCACTTTACGGTCCGTCCTCCTGGTCGTATTTTACCATTTCTCCACTGGGCAGAAAGTCGAAGCCTTGCATGGCAGTTTACGACCTTCCAGTTTACGGACCGTATACCAGTTTACGGTCCGTATTTTGCACTTTACGACCACTGGGCAGTTTTGCCAACTTTCAACTTTTCAAATTTTTCGACTTTTCATTCTAATCATTCTCGTCCATTTACGCACATTGCTAATGAAACATTATACTCTCGCACTCCTCGCACACATCACTAGTTCGTTCACTTGCGTATCAACGGGAAATTTTCCGAGGTGTAACACATACATACATACATACATACATCTGCCCAACCGGCCGTAGCCCGGTGGTAACATCTGCCCGACTGGTCGTAGACCAGTGGTAACTATAATCAACTTCATAACTAAACATCTACAAGTAATCTCTATGCCCTTCCCGTGGTCATCACTTAACTCGTAGGGTCTACATAATTACATAAGACTTATAAGCACAACTCAAGCCATTGGTACTTCTTCCCGCTTGACTAAACATTAACCAAGTCCTAAGATACAACATATCCCTCTCTTCGAACAATAAATACTTTATTAGGGACCCTCTACTAGCACTCTATTCATGTGTCACAACCCGTCTAGAGGGCCGCGATAAGCACCCGGTGCTAGCCCACCCGGGCACCCTTGGCTTACACATATACTTACATCTAAGTGAGCCATACGATTAAATATACATTTCTTTGCATCAATCATGCTAGTCCCATTGGACGACAAAATCTTTAAATCATCATTGACAGCTACGCCACATCAAAGGTACATAAACCGACGAGGCTATCAAAAAATATACAAAATATAGGCCGACAAGGTTGGATACGTCTAACCATATATACGTGGCTACGAGCCTCTACGAAGAGTAAAACATATCACATGAGCGGGACAGGACCCCGCTATACCCATAATTATGTACACAAAAGAATAAATACCCAAAAGCTATGGCTCTGAATGAAATCGAGCTCTGCTATGAAATCTCTGAGAAAGCAGCTATGGATCAAGCCTGTCTCCCTGTGCACCTGCGGGCATGACACAGCGTCCACAAACAAAAGGACATCAGTACGAAGAATGTACTGAGTATGTAAAGCATGATCAATATCGACATAGAAGCATAAATAGCAATATAATAAATAGCATAGGATGGGAGATGACAATATCATCGTCATACGCACTTACTTGCCTTTCATAGGAACTTTCCATTGCTAACACGTATTTGTGTACATACCTCGTTATCCGTACTCCCAAATAGTACCCGTACCATATTTGTGCTCGTATTCATTTCCATGCCCTTATTCACATTCATATACATAGTCATATCATATTCGTATTCATATCCTGTTCATAGGATTAGCATATACTTAGAGTATTCGTACTCATATTAATGTCATATACATAACATTTAAATAGCGTACCCGACCATGCAGGATCGGTGTTTCATACAGACTTGGCCAACCAAGGCTCAAGGTTTCTCATACCTGGCCCTACCAAGGCTTCAGGGTTATCTGTATCCTCTGCAGAGGTGTGCGCGCGTTTCGTAATCGTATATATATACTTACTTACATATCATACCCGGCCTCATAAGCTCGGGGTCCCATAACGGTCATACATAGATACATACACATATTAGCTCATAAGCGTCATCACTATTAACATCATTATCATCATCGTCATCATTATCATTATAGTCATCATCTACCTTAATAGGCCTACTCGTCATATGACGAACTTGGTATAATCGTAGCGTATCAAGGATTGTGAGCTTACAAGCTCGGAAGATCAAATCATTTGAAAGACAACATACTCTTATAGAGGATTTAGATGTTTGGCCAAATAATCATGCCTTATGAAAGAAGGGTTAGCCTTACGTACCTTTCCGTCGCACTATTCTACACTTGTGCGCTCTCCTCCAATGCTAGTGTTTCTACCTTCATTAAAGTCATACTATCATTAGAATCGATAGCAAGCATATGTGACTAAAGCTAGAGAAAATCGGACAACATCTCCCTTATTTATACGACATTCCTCCCATAACGTATTTCAACTACCAAACGTCAACAATACATTCACCATATCACAACAATAGCCTTTAGTCACCTACATTATCCATATTCTCAATTCACTTACAATTCTCCATATTCAAGATCATAACACATGATTTCGTCCATTCACATGCAATTTCTAATTCATGATCTTAACGTCATTTATAACCCATTCGTGTCACAACACAACAACAATCTTGATTCAATCCAAACTATTTCTCAAAATGGCACTATTCCACATTCATTACCCATTTTACCATATTCTTCTATAATCCACGTATTTTAACTCTCCAATACCTTAACCAACATATAAATATCATGAATCTTACCTTAGGTGTGGTAGGAACTAGCCTTAGTTGATAACCCTCTACTTTGAGCAAAACCCTAGTTTATCTCTATGTGGATTTCTTGACCTTGGATGATCTTTGATGGTTTTCTTACACTTGATTCCGTTGATTTATGTTGTTGATCACCCAATATCCTTGAATTCTTGTGGAATATATGTAGAGAGATGTTTTAGAGAGAAGGGGTGTGAAGTGGAAATGAAATAAAATATAACTTGGCCCTTTCGTTTATTGAGCCAAAATCTGTCCCGACCAAATATACGGACCAACATACGGTCCGTATATATTGTACGAGCCGTATATTTGGTCGTACATTTGGTCCAGAGACTTGAGCCATTCTGGGCTGATTATACGGTCCCAAACTGTTATGTCCCGTATTTTCGTATAACGAGAAATCAAGAAAATAAATAAGACTTGTGTGTGTAGAGGAAATATTTTGATTTTGGTGAGTATGACTATGTTGGTGATGGAATTATTAATGTCAAGACCTCGGGGAAGGCCGAGGGTAAATTTGGAATTTCGGAAATTAGTTTCGGGAATTACAAAACGGGACATTTTATGAATTGGGCCAAGAAAATTTGAACAAAAATGGAGGCCCAAAAATAGGTGAAGTGGCCGGCCAAGTGAGGCCCAAGCCCACTTTTAAAGAGTCATGTGCTAAGCACATGACTTCTATTTGGATAAATATCATGCTAGCACTTGCTAATTATCAAGAATTTGATCATAAATTCAAGAACACAAAAAAGAGGGGTTTCGGCCTAGAGAGAAAGAAAAGAAAGAAAAAAATTTCCAAGCTTGATTGTTGATCCAAAAATCTCAAGTTTTACATAGTTGTGAAGTACTCAAGACGCTCTCCGACGTGATACAAGTAGTTTGGAGAAAGAGCGACATTTGCGACAAGTCGGAAATTCAAGAAAAAGGTAAGATTTTTATGTTTTAATGTTATGAAATGGATATATGTGTGTTAGTGATTGGATTAGTGTGAAGATTTTGGGATGAGGATGTGTTTGTGCATGGTGTGTGTGTGTAAAAAAAGGGTGTGTTGGCCGTGAGATCCATGTGGTGCTACCCATAAGAATTTTATCTTGTTTAGTTTGAATAATGTGTTGTTGTGATCATTATGTCGTAAAGGATCGATTAAAGAATTGAGTTGGTGTTAGAAAATAATTTCGGACGTTATCGGAAAGTGTATACTTTTGGTATATTTGTGTATATCATAGTATATTTATGATACTAAAGACCTTAATTAAGATTTATGGTTGATGATAACGAATTTGGAATGAAACGACGTAAGTTAGAACGTTCGTCGTAACTTTTGGTGTTTTGAATGAAAATTGGAAAGTAGTGAACTTTGGGGATGTATGTATGTGATTTGGAACTTGTATGTAGTGTGTTTGAGTAATTGGGAATGAGTGAATGAATACACTAATGGGGGAATAAATTTGGACTTTTGAAGTTGAATCAAGAATTGCCAACTTATGTATTAAAGTGAAATTTTGAAGTTAATGTAGTGTAATTGTGGTTTGTATGGCTTAATGACGTTTGGGTTGTTGTTGTTGTTGTATTCTGAGCCGAGCTAAGTCTCGGGGGTGTTATAATTATAGGGGAAGTGCTGCCGCAATTTCGGTAGCCAAGTTTAGCCCCAAAGATGAATATGTTAATTCTCATGAATAGTAACTGGTAAAGGTGACCATTTGCAGTTTCTGGACGAAACGGGAATTGCGATTTGAGGAGCGTAAGGCGCCAACCAGGTATGTAAAGCCTACCTCTCATTCTTTTGGCATGTCCTAGACCCACTAGGTAAATTTCGGAATCTCGGGAATAACCCTGCTCTTGGAAATCGAAGTTCAAGTTCGAGCACTATTCACTCAGCGCGATTGAACCCTTTTTGTCACATTTAGTGGAAAGAATGTTCGTACTTCCATAACTTGTACTGTTGTGTCCGAAACTCTTCGAAACTGTTGTAGATGGCTCTATGGAGCCGAAAGTCTGTGATTTGTGTCCGCCGCCTCAATTTGACTCGAGGTGGGCCCGCGAGCCCCGAGGCTCCCCTTATTCGGTTTGTTTAATTCGTTTGTGTCCGTTATGATCCGCAACCGTCTGTTTATGACCCAAAGATGTATTTGAAGCTTCCTACGCCTTTAATGTACGTTCTGTACTTCGAACGATGTGAGATTTTCGGAAAATGACGTATGAACAGTTTTTCTTGAGAATTTGGCCGTTTGGCACTTCGTAACTTACATACGCAAACTTTGATCAGTCTGATTCCCACTCCGAGCTTTCTGGCGTCAGTATATTCTTATACGTACTATATGTTGAGTCCGACAAGTTATTTTTGATATGCATATGGTTTCTGCACTACTCTGTTCGTGCTGTCTGCTATGACTTCGTTCGTCCGTACCCGGGCCGACTTTGTGATCGTGCGCGCTATTATATATTCGGGAGTTATGATGTGTTACGGTTTCCGAGGCCTCGCCATAGGGCCGGTTACCGCTTATGGAGTTATGATGTGATATGGCATTTGATATGTTCTTATGATATGATGTGTGTGTGATATGATGTGTCTGGAGACTGTACGGAGATTTGAAAACTTCTGGAGTTATGATGTGTTGTGGCACCAGCGTCGGGGGGTGACCACGTTCCTAAACCCTATACATGATTTGATTTGCATTTGTACGTTCGCCTCCCGCACAGGTTTGCTTTGTTTGTGATGTTGGTGTGTTTGCTCTTTCTGACTCCAGCTGTGTTTGTGATTTCTGTACCTTCTGCTTTACATACTCAGTACTTCTCCCGTACTGACCCCCGTTTCTTCGGGGGCTGTGTTTCATGCCCGCAGGTACAGAAGCTCGTTTGGGTGGTTCTCCAGTTTAGGCTACTCATTCTGCTGTGTTGGAAAGCTCCCCTTGATCCGGAGCCTACTTTTGGTACATATCTTTTGTTGTGTCTGTATTCTGTACATTTGGATGAGTGGGTACGGCGGGGCCCTGTCCCGTCCTATGTTCTTATGTTCTGTTTTGTCTAGAGGCCTGTAGTCAGATTTGTGGGTCGTGGGTCCGGTGTGTTTGCATGTGAGTCTGTTTTACGATCTTAAGTGGCCCGTACGCTGCTATGGCCAAGTCGGCCTCTGAATTTGTATGTGTGTGTATGCATTTGGGGGCGATGTACATTCCGCCACCCTTCTGATGTGTGTGTGTGAAATTTGGCGATGTATATTCCGCCTCCTTTCTGATTTGTGATTTGTCTGATCTGTACGGGCGACTGCTTAGGATAAGTGTTCGGTAGTTGTTTGATTGCGATGTTGAGTTCGAATAACGTACGTTGAGTTTGGTCGAGTCTGATTACGATGATCTGGGTGTGAGTTCGTTTGGGGTGTCCCAGAAGGGCACCAGTCGCGGCCCACGGGGCTGGGTCGTGACAAAAGTGGTATCAGAGCGGTTTGTCCTCGGAATGTCTACAGGCCGTGTCTAGTAGAGTCTTGTTTATCGATGTGTTGTGCACCACATCTATAAACAGGGAGCTACAGGACATCTAGGATGTTGTGTTGCCCTTTCTTTGGAATCTTAGATCGTGCGATAGAGCTGTGTTATTAGGGTCATTCTGATCTGACCCGTTGTTGTGTTTGCAGCGATGCCTCCGAAGAAGGCAACGGCGGCCCAGAAGGGCAAGGCGAAGGTGGGAGAGACCAGTCAGGCACAACGGGCTACTCGGGCTCGTGTTTATGATTTGCCTGAGGTTACACCTCATTCTGAGGGGTCTGCTACACCCCCATTAGTACAGCCTGGAGCGGGACCTTCAGCAGCTCCAGAGGTCCGTGTACCCGCTCCTGAGACTCCAGCTTCTCAGCCAGAGGCGGAGGATAGGACCCTGAGGGAGGCTGTACAGTTGTTGACCACGATTGTAGCCGGGCAGGCTCGCAGGCGCGGGCGGAGGGACGATGATGATGAGGACAGGCGGGACAGCCTGAGAGTTCGGGAGTTCTTGTTATGCGGCCCTCCAGAGTTTTTCGGGTCTAAGCCCGACGAGGACCCCCATGACTTCATTCGGGGGATGCGGCGTGCATTGGACTTGGTCAGGGCGTCAGAGACCGAGTCGGTGGAGCTAGCTTCGCATAGGCTTCGGGATGTTGCCGCGCATTGGTATGAGACTTGGGAGCTATCCCGGGGTGAGGGTGCTCCTCCAGCCATGTGGGATCAGTTTGTGACTGCTTTCACCCGCCACTTCCTTCCCCCAGAGTTACGACGGGAGCGAGCTGATCGGTTTTTGCATCTGCAGCAGAGGGGTCGGAGCGTCCGTGAATATAATTTAGAGTTTGATTCCCTGGCCCGGTATGCCCCCGCCGTGGTGGCAGATATGACAGATCGGATGCATAGATATGTTATGGGGCTGGATCGTCACTTGATTGACGGGTGTATGGCGGTGTCATTGCAGACAGATATGGACATTGCCCGTCTACAGGCCTACGCCCAGGGGATGGAGAACCGGCACCGAGCAGATCGGCCCAGCAGAGAGTATGATGGGAGACGGCCCAAGAGGGCCAGATCAGCGGGGCATTTTGGAGATTCTCGGGGCGGGCAGCCTCAGTATCAGTCCAGTGGGTATTTTCCTCCGTCAGGCCGGGACACACAGTCTGCTAGTAAGAGATTTGATGGCGCAGGACCGTCCAGGGCAGACCAGAGTTCCAGAGCCCCAGGTCCTCAGGCGAGCAGGGGTCCCAGTCAGATTAGGCCACCTATGCCCCCGTGTTCATATTGTGGAAGATCGCACCCAGGTGAGTGCTTCAGGGTCACAGGGGCCTGTTTTGCTTGTGGCCGCCAGGGCCATATCATGCGGGATTGTCCGTGGGCAGGCGGTTCCGGTAGCGCCGCACCGCCGATGAGATCCGTTGCTGGTTCGTCATCTACCCCTTCGGCCACGCGCTCTACGGGGCGAGGTATGCCAGCACCAGCGGGCCGCGGTAGAGGCCGTGGTGGGGGTTCAGATTCTAGCGGTCCCTCGAACCGCATCTATGCTTTGACTGGTCGTCGGGACCCAGAGGCACCCCCAGACACAGACCCAGGTATGTTACTACTAACCCTTCTGTTTAATGAATATGTGCAGTGGTAGGTTTGTACCTCAGTATTATGCGATATTCTTTTGTGTGTGTCAGTAAAGGTAGGGTAAGAATCCGAATTAATGAAAACACCCGAGGCAGTTATCTGTGCATGTGGGAGGAAAATATATGGGATTTGGAAGGTTAGAACGATAGACCACACAACCAGAAAAGCAAACGACCTCTTTGGGCCAGAGTGGGACCCGCTACGAAAAATTTCCGAAAAATTTGCTAAGACCCCGTTTGGCCTAAAATTTCGTGACAAAGGTCGTGCGAGGCAATTGGCGAAATTATATCAGCCCTAACGCGTCAAAATGTGTAACAGTTTCAGGGTTAAGCGTGCTCAAGCCAGAGCAATTCTGGGATGGGTGACCCCCTGGGAAATAACGCAACATTTTGCACAAGTGTAAGTATGATTAAGGTAAATGAAAACTTGGGGTAACCAAAGGCAAATAGGATGTGTGTGAAGTAATTAGTGCCCTTTTGAGAGTCGCGCGAAACGAGGCGGACCGAATGGGCAAAAAGGAAAGGGCATAACGCCTCTTGGGAAATTGAACGAATTTGAATAACAGCCAGAGATGTTCGCCAGTAAGGTATGAGTAAACGTGTGTGTGTGTATATGTATGTGTATGTGTGTGTATGATTCTCATTTGGTGCCTATGAGGGCTAAGAGCCGAGCCCCGGAGACTAATGTTGGGATAAATAAAAGATAAGCAGTGTGAGTAATTGGAATTTTTGAAGGAGTCGATACGTAAGACGCAAGGTAAATTGTGTGACGACTGGATGAGTAAGTTTGCAAATAAAGGGAAATTCTCATGAATTATTGGAACCTTTTGTGCGTTTGATTCTGAATCCGTTTCTGTCTGGCACACCTCTGTATGTCTGACTCTGGATATAAATCCGTCTGATATACTTCTGTGCGTTTGATTTTGATCGCGTGTGTGTTCGATGCACTTCGGTTTGACTGGTCACGACTTTGTATGAAACAACCCTGTATATTTGATTCCGATTTTGGATCTGTCCGATATGAGTCCGTACGTCTGACTTCGACTGTGAATCTGTTTGGTATACCTTCGTGTGTTTAATTCTGCTTACGAATTCGTCTGATACTCCTTTGTACGTCTGACTCCGATCTCAGATGTGTCTGATATGCTTCCGTACCTTCGATGTTGACTACGAATCCGTCCGCCATCGTTGAGTATGTCTGCTTCCGATTATGAATCCGTTCGGTTTTAGTTCTGAGTCCGTTGGGCATGAAGTGTCTGATATGAAGTAAAGTGAGATTACGACGATGTGGTAAGGAAACTCAGGAGTGTGAAAAGAAGATGATATTGACGATGATATCTGGAACGCGTCCGTCCCTTACAAGAATAGAATGCAGAGTTCGGTGATTACGTAGAGTATGAGAAAATGTATTATGAAGGTATTTGAGTCAGTGATGTGAAAAATCTACCCTAGTATGGGTAAAGATGACATGTCGGAGAAATCAATAAAGGACAACTATCAAGAGAACCCTCCCGGAGTAGTACGACACCCATGAGCTCGATTCAACATTCGAGGACGAATGTTCTTAAGGGGGGGAGAATGTTATGTCCCGTATTTTCGTATAACGAGAAATCAAGAAAATAAATAAGACTTGTGTGTGTAGAGGAAATATTTTGATTTTGGTGAGTATGACTATGTTGGTGATGGAATTATTAATGTCAAGACCTCGAGGAAGGCCGAGGGTAAATTTGGAATTTCGGAAATTAGTTTCGGGAATTACAAAACGGGACATTTTATGAATTGGGCCAAGAAAATTTGAACAAAAATGGAGGCCCAAAAATAGGTGAAGTGGCCGGCCAAGTGAGGCCCAAGCCCACTTTTAAAGAGTCATGTGCTAAGCACATGACTTCTATTTGGATAAATATCATGCTAGCACTTGCTAATTATCAAGAATTTGATCATAAATTCAAGAACACAAAAAAGAGGGGTTTCGGCCTAGAGAGAAAGAAAAGAAAGAAAAAAATTTCCAAGCTTGATTGTTGATCCAAAAATCTCAAGTTTTACATAGTTGTGAAGTACTCAAGACGCTCTCCGACGTGATACAAGTAGTTTGGAGAAAGAGCGACATTTGCGACAAGTCGGAAATTCAAGAAAAAGGTAAGATTTTTATGTTTTAATGTTATGAAATGGATATATGTGTGTTAGTGATTGGATTAGTGTGAAGATTTTGGGATGAGGATGTGTTTGTGCATGGTGTGTGTGTGTAAAAAAAGGGTGTGTTGGCCGTGAGATCCATGTGGTGCTACCCATAAGAATTTTATCTTGTTTAGTTTGAATAATGTGTTGTTGTGATCATTATGTCGTAAAGGATCGATTAAAGAATTGAGTTGGTGTTAGAAAATAATTTCGGACGTTATCGGAAAGTGTATACTTTTGGTATATTTGTGTATATCATAGTATATTTATGATACTAAAGACCTTAATTAAGATTTATGGTTGATGATAACGAATTTGGAATGAAACGACGTAAGTTAGAACGTTCGTCGTAACTTTTGGTGTTTTGAATGAAAATTGGAAAGTAGTGAACTTTGGGGATGTATGTATGTGATTTGGAACTTGTATGTAGTGTGTTTGAGTAATTGGGAATGAGTGAATGAATACACTAATGGGGGAATAAATTTGGACTTTTGAAGTTGAATCAAGAATTGCCAACTTATGTATTAAAGTGAAATTTTGAAGTTAATGTAGTGTAATTGTGGTTTGTATGGCTTAATGACGTTTGGGTTGTTGTTGTTGTTGTATTCTGAGCCGAGCTAAGTCTCGGGGGTGTTATAATTATAGGGGAAGTGCTGCCGCAATTTCGGTAGCCAAGTTTAGCCCCAAAGATGAATATGTTAATTCTCATGAATAGTAACTGGTAAAGGTGACCATTTGCAGTTTCTGGACGAAACGGGAATTGCGATTTGAGGAGCGTAAGGCGCCAACCAGGTATGTAAAGCCTACCTCTCATTCTTTTGGCATGTCCTAGACCCACTAGGTAAATTTCGGAATCTCGGGAATAACCCTGCTCTTGGAAATCGAAGTTCAAGTTCGAGCACTATTCACTCAGCGCGATTGAACCCTTTTTGTCACATTTAGTGGAAAGAATGTTCGTACTTCCATAACTTGTACTGTTGTGTCCGAAACTCTTCGAAACTGTTGTAGATGGCTCTATGGAGCCGAAAGTCTGTGATTTGTGTCCGCCGCCTCAATTTGACTCGAGGTGGGCCCGCGAGCCCCGAGGCTCCCCTTATTCGGTTTGTTTAATTCGTTTGTGTCCGTTATGATCCGCAACCGTCTGTTTATGACCCAAAGATGTATTTGAAGCTTCCTACGCCTTTAATGTACGTTTTGTACTTCGAACGATGTGAGATTTTCGGAAAATGACGTATGAACAGTTTTTCTTGAGAATTTGGCCGTTTGGCACTTCGTAACTTACATACGCAAACTTTGATCAGTCTGATTCCCACTCCGAGCTTTCTGGCGTCAGTATATTCTTATACGTACTATATGTTGAGTCCGACAAGTTATTTTTGATATGCATATGGTTTCTGCACTACTCTGTTCGTACTGTCTGCTATGACTTCGTTCGTCGGTACCCGGGCCGACTTTGTGATCGTGCGCGCTATTATATATTCGGGAGTTATGATGTGTTACGGTTTCCGAGGCCTCGCCATAGGGCCGGTTACCGCTTATGGAGTTATGATGTGATATGGCATTTGATATGTTCTTATGATATGATGTGTGTGTGATATGATGTGTCTGGAGACTGTACGGAGATTTGAAAACTTCTGGAGTTATGATGTGTTGTGGCACCAGCGTCGGGGGGTGACCACGTTCCTAAACCCTATACATGATTTGATTTGCATTTGTACGTTCGCCTCCCGCACAGGTTTGCTTTGTTTGTGATGTTGGTGTGTTTGCTCTTTCTGACTCCAGCTGTGTTTGTGATTTCTGTACCTTCTGCTTTACATACTCAGTACTTCTCCCGTACTGACCCCCGTTTCTTCGGGGGCTGTGTTTCATGCCCGCAGGTACAGAAGCTCGTTTGGGTGGTTCTCCAGTTTAGGCTACTCATTCTGCTGTGTTGGAAAGCTCCCCTTGATCCGGAGCCTACTTTTGGTACATATCTTTTGTTGTGTCTGTATTCTGTACATTTGGATGAGTGGGTACGGCGGGGCCCTGTCCCGTCCTATGTTCTTATGTTCTGTTTTGTCTAGAGGCCTGTAGTCAGATTTGTGGGTCGTGGGTCCGGTGTGTTTGCATGTGAGTCTGTTTTACGATCTTAAGTGGCCCGTACGCTGCTATGGCCAAGTCAGCCTCTGAATTTGTATGTGTGTGTATGCATTTGGGGGCGATGTGCATTCCGCCACCCTTCTGATGTGTGTGTGTGAAATTTGGCGATGTATATTCCGCCTCCTTTCTGATTTGTGATTTGTCTGATCTGTACGGGCGACTGCTTAGGATAAGTGTTCGGTAGTTGTTTGATTGCGATGTTGAGTTCGAATAACGTACGTTGAGTTTGGTCGAGTCTGATTACGATGATCTGGGTGTGAGTTCGTTTGGGGTGTCCCAGAAGGGCACCAGTCGCGGCCCACGGGGCTGGGTCGTGACACAAACATACATACAGTATAATTTATACGGCCAGTATGTTTGGCCGTATAATCCCCAGTGATCCCGAAATTCATTTCGTCGAATCGTTTGATCTCCAATCTTTGTGGAACCTTCTTAACACTTGTTCAACACTTCAATGCCAATCTAAGGGACGTTATCACACTTCTCCAAGACATCATTAAGTTCTCGTTAGCTTATTACTCGCATTTCCTCTCCAATACTTATCAAATACTTTGCCTTGTCTTAGCCAAATTTCTCGTCTTACATCGGATGCCTTTGAAATCTCACTTAGGGTCATTAAACGTCATTTCTTACTCATGGAAACATCATTCCCTCGTACTCATCACTAGTTCGTTCACTTGCGTACCAACGGAGGATTTTTCTGAGGTGTAACATTCTTCCCCCCTTAAGAACATTCATCCTCGAATGTTAAAGTTTTCGGGAATTCTATAAAAATTTCGCCAGAGTCTCCCCTATAATATGACACTATCCTCCTGTCACAACAGCCCATAATATCGATGCCTCACAGGGCCACAACATAATAGCAAGAAAATTTGGCCACACACGCCCAAAAAGCATAAAAGGAAAACATACATACCTTATATTCTTGGCGTCTCATCTTGGACTTCTTCCAAAGGCTGAAATAACTGTGGGTATCTGGATCGCATACTTTCTTCCGCTTCCCATGTCATTTCCTCTTGTTTCTTGCTTCTCTATAGAACCTTAACTGAGGCCACTTCTTTGTTTCTAAGCCTCCGTACTTTCCTATCTATTATGGCAATGGGTATCTCTTCATAAGATAACTTTTCTGTCACATGTACATCACTTATTGGCACAATCTTAGTAGGATCTCCTACACATTTCCACAGCATCGAGACATGGAAGACTGGATGGACCGAATCCAAATCCGGAGGTAGATCTGATTCATAGGATACCTTGCCCACATTTCGTACAATCTCATAAGGCCCAATGTATCGGGGACTAAGCTCTCCTTTTTTGCCAAATCTCATTACACCCTTCATAGGCGACACTTTCAAGAATACCCAATCTTTCACTTTGAACTCCAAGTCTCTTCGACGATTATCCGCATAGGACTTTTGACAACTTTGGGCTGCTAACAACCGATCTCGTATGAGCTTAACTTTCTCTATAGCTTGCGGGACCAAGTCTGGCCCTATCAATTTATTCTCTCCTGTTTCAAACCACCCAATTGGGGATCTACACTTTCGCCCATATAAAGCTTCATACGGTGCCATTTGAATGCTGGAATGGTAATTGTTATTGTAAGCAAATTCAATGAGGGGCAAATGATCATCCCAATTTCCTCTGAAATCTAGCATACATGCTCGCAACATATCTTCCAGAGTCTGAATGGTACGTTCAGCTTGTCCATCAGTCTGTGGATGAAATGATGTGCTAAGGCTCACTTGGGTCCCTAAACCCTCCTGGAAAGACTTCCAAAAATTTGCCGTGAACTGAGTCCCTCTATCAGAAATAATGGATGCTGGAACACCATGGAGTCTCAGTATCTCTTTAAGGTAAAGCTTTGCATAATCTTCTGCCACACAGGTCGTTCTGACCGGTAAGAAATGAGCTGACTTAGTGAGTCTATCCACAATCACCCATATGGAATCATACTTACGTCGAGAACGGCGTAAGCCTGAAATGAAGTCCATGTTAATCACTTCCCACTTCCAAGTTGGAATTTCTATAGCTTGCAACAATCCACCCAGCTTTGGTGCTCGATTTTCACTTGTTGACAATTAGAACATTGAGCTACGAATTCCGCTATATCTTTCTTCATTCCATTCCACCAATATATAGACTTAAGGTCGTGATACATTTTCGTCGCTCCGGGGTAACAGAATAACGGGAACAATGAGCTTCCCTCAATATCTGGTGACGTAAATCTGCCACATCGGGAACACATAATCTGCATGTACATCGGAGAACTCCGTCTCCTGAAATATTAAATGATGACTCCTCTTTCGGAGGGAGTGTATCTATGAACTGCATTACCATGGAATCTTCGTATTGTCGCTCCTTCACTTCTGCTACTAGCGACGAGACTGCAGAATTCTGAATAGTAGCTCCTCTGCTACCTGAGTCCACTACTCGGACTCCTAGGCTAGCTAATTGCTGGAGCTCACGGGCCAGTTCTCTCTTTTTCTAATCGTACATCACATAAACTCCCCATCAATCTACGGCTAAGAGCATCAGCTACAACATTTGCCTTTCCAGGTTGATATAAGATATAAACGTCGTAATCTTTTAGCAATTCTAACCATCGTCGCTGCCGCAAATTCAACTCTTTCTGCTTGAAGATATACTGAAGACTCTTATGATCTGTATAAATATCTACATGGACACCATATAAATAATGTCACCATATCTTTAATGCATGAACCACCGCAGCCAATTCTAGATCATGGGTAGGACAATTCTGCTCATGTTTCCGCAATTGCCTTGAAGCATACGCAATCACTTTACCATGTTGCATTAATACAAAGCCTAGCCCAACACCTGAAGCATCAAAATAGACAACATATCCTTCCAATCCCTTTGGAAGTGTCAAAACTGGGGCAGAAGTCAATCTGTCCTTTAACTCTTGGAAACTACGTTCACAAGCATCTGTCCATTGAAACTTTGCCGATTTCTGGGTCAACTTTGTGAGCGGTGCAGAAATAGAAGAAAAGCCTTCAACAAACCTCCTGTAATAACCTGCTAAGCCCAGAAAACTACGAACCTCAGTAGGAGTTGTGGGCCTTGGCCAGGTCTTCACGGCCTCAATCTTTTGGCTATCCACCCGAATATCATCGGCTGCCACAATATGCCCTAACAATGCCACCGAATTCAACCAAAACTCGCATTTGGAAAACTTTGCAAACAATTCTCGAGTTCCAAGAACTCCAAGAACAGTACGCAAATGATCCGCATGTTCTGTCTCGGATCTAGAATACACCAAGATATCGTCGATAAATACGATCACAAAAAAATCCAGGAAGGGCCTGAACACATTATTCATCAAATCCATAAATACCGCTGGCGCATTCGTTAGCCTAAATGACATTACTCGGAACTCAAAATGACCATATCTTTTTCTGAAGGCTGTCTTAGGGATATCTCTTTCCCTAACTCTCACTTGATGATACCCGGACCTCAAATCAATCTTTGAAAATCATTTGGTACCTTGCAATTGATCAAATAAATCATCAATCCTCGAAAGAGGATATTTATTCTTAATCGTCACTTTATTCAATTGCCGGTAATCAATACGCATTCTCAAGGAGCCATCTTTCTTTCTGACGAACAATACGGGTGCTCCCCACGGGGATGAACTAGGCCTAATAAAGCCTTTATCAAGCAAGTATTTCAATTGCTCCTTCAACTCTTTCAATTCTGCGGGAGCCATTCTATAACGAGGAATAGATATAGGCTTCATGCTTGGCAACACGTCGATAGCAAAATCAATCTTCCGCTCGGGAGGAAGGCCTGGAAGCTCTTCCCGGAACACATCCAGAAATTCATTCACTACGGGAACTGACTGAAGAGTCGGCGATTCAGCTTCTAAATCTTGAACCCGGACTAAATGATAGATACATACCTTTATGATCATCTTCCTTGCTTTCAGGTAGGAAATAAACCTACCTTTTGGTGACGCCGAATTCCCTTTCCACTCTAAAACTGGTTCTCCCGGAAATTGGAAACGAACTATTTTCATTCGGCAATCAACATTGGCATAACAGGAAGCCAACCAATCCATGCCCATAATAACATCAAAATCCACCATTTCAATCTCATGAAAATCAATCATGGTACGACGATCACAAATCACAATTACACAATTTCTATATACTCGGCTAGCTATTACCGATTCACCAACGGGTGTAGACACCTCAAAAGGTTTGATCGACTCCAGCCTGACTCTAAATCGACCGCAATATATGGAGTAACACATGACAATGTGGAGCCCGGATCAATTAAAGCATATACATCATGAGAGAATACCGATAATATACCTGTAACCACGTCAGGAGAAGACTCAAGATCTTGATGTCCAGCCAAAGCATAAACACGGTTCTAGGACCGCTAGAACTGGGAGCTCTCCCTGTACCTCTACCATGGCCGACTGACGCATGTGAGCCTGGCCCCATAGGGCGTACAAATGCTGAAGATCCGGCTACCAACCCTGATGGCTGGGTCCTACCTCTACCATGTATTGAGGAGCAATCACACATGATATGGCCTGGTCGACCACATGAATAGCAACCATCTGAACCTGATCGGCATTGACCCCAGTGCAACTTCCCACACTGGGAACATCGTGGCACAGGTGGCCTCACCTGACCCGAATCGCCTCTAAACTGGGACCCTAAAAAACTCGGACTCGGCCCTGAACGGGCAGATCTATCAAATCTCTGGCCTGAAAACCGTGGAGGTGCACTGGTCATAGAATAGCCTGAATGTCTGGGGAACTGCTGCCTGTTACCAGCTCTAAACTCGCTCGTCGGACCCAAAGATCTATCCCTCTTGCCATGTCCCCTATCTTGCTGGCGTTCACTTCTCTGTTGTTGCAAGCTTTCTTCTAAGTTCTGAGCATGGGCCTGAATGCGCGCAATATCCATATCGTCCTGAAGGGATGCAGTCAGGCATCTATCCATCAAGTGTAGCCCTAGGCCTTTCACAAATCGGTGCAATCGGTCACCTATGTCCGCTACCATGGCCGAAGCATACCTAGCCAACGAATTGAAGCAGAGACTATACTCTAGAGCACTCATACTACCTTGCCTCAAATTTAAGAACTTATCGGCTCTAGCTCGCCGAACTTCCGGAGGCATATAATGTCGGAGAAAAGCATCAAAACTCTTGCCATACCGGGGGAGGTGCATTGGCTCCCCGTGAAGCCATCCAAACCGTATACCATTGGATCGAGACATCTCTCAATCTATATGACGCTAGCTCCACCGATTTGGTGTCTGAAGCATGTATCAATCGGATCGTCCCCAACATACCATCAATGAAATCCTGAGGGTCCTCTTCCAGCTTTGATCCAAAGAATTCTGGAGGCTTCAAAGTAATGAAGTCACGGGCCCTTGCACTAACAACCCTATCACCTTGCCCTGAACATTGCCTCTGAGTCTGGGACACAACCAATTGAGTCAGCAAATTAATGGCCTTTTTCACATCTTGGCCTGAAGCATCCGGTGGAGGAGCCGGAGGTGTTAGAGCTGGGGCTGAGGCTCCCTCATGCACCTCAGTAATAGGCACTGTCTGGGAGGACTGAGATTGAGTCGCACTCTGGGACTCACTTTCCTCTACTACTGGTGGCGGTGCTCTTTCAGTCCGCTTTTCTTCCACCGTCTTGCCCTTGCGGGCCGCTTTAGCCTTTCTCCTTTTGGGCATTTCTGAAATACACAACACACGGTTAAGGAACAAGAATTTTTTATATCATAGCTCTATCGCACGATTTCTTATGAAGAAAGAAGGTCAATCATTCCTAAAAATGTCCGCATCTTCTTGTTCATAAGTGTGGCGTGCAACACACCTATAACCAAGACTCTACTAGACACGGTTCGTAGACATACCCTAGGACTGAACTGCTCTGATACCACTTTTGTAACGACCCGTCTAGAGGGCCGCGATAAGCACCTGGTGCTAGCCCACCCGGGCAGCCTTGGCTTACACATATACTTACATCTAGGTGAGCCATGCGATTAATCATACATTTCTTTTCATCAATCATGCTAGTCCCATTGGACGACAACATCTTTAAATCATCATTGACATCTACGCCACATCAAATGTACATAAGCCGACGAGGCTGTCAAAAGATATACAAAATATAGGCCGACAAGGCCGGACACGTCTAACCATATACACGTAGCTACGAGCCTCTAAGAAGAGTATAACATATCACATGAGCGGGACAGGACCCCGCTATGCCCATAATTATGTACACAAAAGAATAAATACAAAATAACTATGGCTCCGAATGAAATGGAGCTCTGCTATGAAATATCTGAGAAAGCAGCTATGGATGAAGCCTGTCTCCCTGTGCACCTGCGGGCATGATGCAGCGTCCACAAACAAAAGGACGTCAGTACGAAGAATGTACTGAGTATGTAAAGCATGATCAATATCGACATAGAAGCATAAATAGCAATATAAGAAATAGCATAGGATGGGAGATGACAATATCATCGTCATACGCACTTACTTGCCTTTCATAGGAACTTTCCATTGCTAACACGTATTTGTGTACATACCTCGTTATCCGTACTCCCTAATAGTACCCGTGCCATATTTGTGCTCGTATTCATTTACATGCCCTTATTCACATTCATATACATAGTCATATCATATTCGTATTCATATCATGTTCATAGCATTAGCATATACTTAGCGTATTCGTACTCATATTGATGTCATATACATAACATTTAAATAGCGTACCCGACCATGCAGGATCGGTGTTTCATACATACTTGGCCAACCAAGGCTCAAGGTTTCTCATACCTGGCCCTTCCAAGGCTTCAGGGTTACAGCTACCTGGCCCTACCAAGGCTTCAGGGTTACATCTACCTGGCTCTACCAAGGCTTCAGGGTTATCCGTACCCTGTGCAGAGGTGTGCGCGCGTTTCGTAATCGTATATATATATACTTACATATCATACCCGGCCTCATAAGCTCGGGGTCCCATAACGGTCATACATAGATACATACACATATTAGCTCATAAGCGTCATCACTATTAACATCATTATCATCATCGTCATCATTATCATTATAGTCATCATCTACCTTAATAGGCCTACTCGTCATACGACGAACTTGGTATAATCGTAGCGTATCAAGGATCGTGAGCTTACAAGCTCGGAAGATCAAATCATTTGAAAGACAACATACTCGTATAGAGGATTTAGATGTTTGGCCAAAGAATCATGCCTTATGAAAGAAGGGTTAGCCTTACATACCTTTTCGTCGTACTAGTCTACACTTGTGCGCTCTCCTCCAATGCTAGCGTTTCTACCTTCATTAAAGTCATACTATCATTAGAATCGATAGCTAGCATATGTGACTAAAGCTAGAGAAAATTGGACAACATCTCCCTTATTTATACGACATTCCTCCCATAAAGTATTTCAACTACCAAACGTCAACAATACATTCACCATATCACAACAACAGCCTTTAGTCACGTACATTATCCATATTCTCAATTCACTTACAATTCTCCATATTCAAGATCATAACACATGATTTCGTCCATTCACATGCAATGTCTAATTCATGATCTTAACGTCATTTATAACCCATTCGTTTCACAACACAACAACAATGTTGATTCAATCCAAACTATTTCTCAAAATGGCACTATTCAACATTCATTACCCATTTTACCATATTCTTCTATAATCCATGTATTTCAACTCTCCAATACCTTAACCAACATATAAATATCATGAATCTTACCTTAGGTGTCGTAGGAACGAGTCTTAGTTGATAATACTCCACTTTGAGCAAAACCCTAGTTTATCTCTATGTGGTTTTCTTGACCTTGGATGATCTTTGATGGTTTTCTTACACTTGATTCCGTTGATTTATGTTGTTGATCACCCAATATCCTTGAATTCTTGTGGAATATATGTAGAGAGATGTTTTAGAGAGAAGGGGTGTGAAGTGGAAGTGAAATAAAATATAACTTGGCCCTTTCATTTATTGAGCCAAAATTTGTCCCGACCAAATATACAGACCAATATACGGTCCGTATATATTGTACGAGCCGTATGTTTGGTCGTACATTTGGTCCAGAGACTTGAGCCATTCTGGGCTGATTGTACGGTCCCAAACATACGGACCGTATAATTTATACGGCCAGTATGTTTGGCCGTATAATCCCCAGTGATCCCGAAATTCGTTTCGTCGATTCGTTTGATCTCCAATCTCTGTGGAACCTTCTTAACACTTGTTCAACACTTCAATACCAATCTAAGGGACGTTATCACACTTCTCCAAGACATCATTAAGTTCTCGTCTTACATCGGATGCCTTTGAAATCTCACTTAGGGTCATTAAACGTCATTTCTTACTCATGGAAACATCATACCCTCGTACTCATCACTAGTTCGTTCACTTGCGTACCAATGGAGGATTTTTCTAAGGTGTAACATCATGTCCCACAAAACATTCCTTAAGACACCTTTCTAAACTCGTTGGATTATTGGAACTATCGTCATCGCTATATCTCACCTTGAAGGAACAAGTATCATAAGGTGAGATCAATCACAATGAATAATTCCAGACGTCATGAATAAGCTCAATAATATCATAAGGATAATGAGATTCATAGGCTTCTAGCATTTGTGCAAGCAACGAAATTATGGATATAGTACAAAGGTTTACAACAAGGAATCATGCCTTTAGAAAGAAAGGGTTTAGCCTTAACATACCTGGAATCCTGGTCCTTGGCCTTCCCACTCATCTCCTGACTTGTAATATACATATAAAATCGTTCATACTATTATTAGGCTCACCCTCATACACTTGTCTTAAGCCTTTAATTAAAATCCCTTTAGAATCTGTCGAAATTCGGGCAGAATCTCCCCTTTTATCTGCCGTACCCGAATCTTAATTCAGCAACCAACAACAACAACAACAATAACAACATCAACAAAAATATTATCAACACCAAAATATTCCATGAACATCTCACACGATGTTTTATCCAATTTCTCGACCCATAAATTCATTATATGCTCATTTAGTAACTTTTCCTCCATAGATAAGCTTAAATCAATACTAATAAGGAAAGATTCATACCTTTCAGCCGCTAGAATTGCAATATCTTCGATTATCACCTTGAATCCAAGCCAAGTTTCCCCGCAATACGATAGTATAATCGCAACTACGCGCTATCCAGCCTTAAATGCGAAGATTATACTTAATTCGCGCTAAAATCTAGTGGATAGAAGTTGGGAGAATTTTCTAGAAGGCTTGGGAAATATTTGGAGAATTCTTGGCTGAAAAATGAGGTTTTGGATCAGATTTGGTCCTTAAATAGTGGGTCAAATTCGGGGGGTCACTGTAGCAGTTGTTGTAGCAAGTCGGTTGAGGTAGCAGCCCTGTTACTTTAGCAGTGTTTCTGCTCTGTCAGCCTAACTTGTAAAGTTCATAATTCTCCACTTCAGTGCCGTATCGACAAGCGGTTTGGTGCGCTGGAAACTAGACTCGACGAACTTCATTTTAGGCTTTTGTTTCATCTTAAAACACTTCATATGCTAAGAGATATTCGTCCGCCAAGTTGGACCAAAATTGCTCCTCATATTTTCTCCAAAGTCCAACAAACTTAATTTCCTTCATTCACTTGCCCTTCAATCCTTTCGTATCTTACTATATGAATCTCGAATCCTTATAATCATAAGTTAAACACATATAAGCCCACACACCTCCTGAAAGGTAACTCAAATCTCAACGTACGAAACTACGGGGTGTAACAATTCCTTACTTATCGAAATACCGTATACCTAGTGCTCTTCGTTAGTCTATTCACTGTACGTCGACGGAAAATTTTCCGAGGTGTAACACAGTCAATCTTTATTCATATAGAACATGTCACATCCATAGTCGTTTCCTCGCTATACTTTGTATTACAATTCTTGTTATGCTCTCATTATACCTTGGTCATAATCAACGCTATAGAGTGCCACTTCTTTACCTCGTTGGCAAGCCTGCTCGTAAAATAGAATAAATCTTGCGAAGTAAGTATACTCAACCTGTTACTCTTTCTAATCAGTTCTATTACGCTTACCATATAAATTGTTTTACCAACGTATTCTCATTCATTATAACCCTTCGTATTCGTACCTCTGTGTCCGGGTACTGTTACTTTATTTGCTAGTAAACTTATCGTATCTTACTCGCACTTATCCATCCAGTCAATACTCTAGTATCACACTATGTTGGAGTTACCCTTTCTCTTCCATGTCATGTTTTAGTACTACCAAGCATTTCTCTTTACCATATTAATGTCGCTCTTATAACTACTGTTACTGTCAATTCAATAGTATTTAACTCATCTCGTGTAGTTGTTAATGATACTCCTAACTTAATCTCATCCTGCCATTACCTTGTTGCACAACATCTCTTCTCGTTAGAACATGTCACAAGCTTATATCTTATCTCCTTTAGATTCTAGGAAAATTTCGGCAGAGTTTCTCTTGTAAGCATAACAATCCCAAACCATCTCATAGCCCAGAAAACACGTCTAATGTCTCAATAGGACATATATCGGAACACACATGATACGTAACTGAACAACACAAGATCACTTACCATTAAAGGATATAAATAATAGGGCTTGTCTCATAAGTTGTGCCTGCACACTCGGTCTAGAATTCAAATATCTGTATACATACACATATTATTTATATTCACTCACTGTCATTCAACTTACTCGTAAATCACGATTCCGGCTATCACTAGGTTACTAACAAATATAATCATCTCAAATTGTCAGATTGGCTCAGATTTTTCACCTCAACACAATCATCACAACGAGGGTGATACATGACAGCATAGGATCCAAATCAATCGATGCACACATATCATAAGAGGATACTAACAATATACCTCGAACAATATCAGGGGAAGACTCAGGATCCTGTCGCTCAACTAACGCATGGATATGATGCTGGGATCCACTTGGACTGGGCGTTCTTCTTTGGTCTCTATCACCACCCACTAACATCTGTGGCCTAGGCCTTGGGGGGCGTAGCGACAACGAAGAGCCAGCTCCTAACCCCATAGGTCGAACCTTATCTCTACCACGCCTCTATGGGAAATCGCACCTGAGATGGCCTGGCCGATCATAGGTATAACAAACATCCGAGCCCAAGCGGCATGGTCCAGAATGTAACTTGCGACATTGAGTACATCGTGGTACCGGTGACCTCTCCTGACTGGAACCACTTTGAATCCGAGAACTAGAAACTCTGAGACCCTGGGGTGACTTAGAATAAGTAGATCCATCAAATCTGGGTCTAGGAAACTGCGGAGGAGCACCACTTGTTGAACGAACTGAGTGCCTAGAGAATTGTTGCCTCGGAGCACCCCTACACTCATGATCAAACCCTGAAGAATTAACTCCCTTTCTCCAACCCCTGTTATCGTTGCCCATATCCTGCCACTGAGCTTGAGCGGCTACTAATTAAGTCAGCAAAATAATAGCCCGTCTCATCTCTTGGCCCGAGGCATCTGGTGGAGAAACGGGGGGTGCTGGAGCTAAAGTTGAGGCTCCCCTCTGATCCTCGAAGGTGGGCGAAGTATGGGAAAATCGGGGTGGGGCCTTATTCTGGGGTTCGCCCTCTTCCATATCTATAGACGGCTCTCGTTCAAGCCCTTCTTCAACCACCATCTTGCCCTTCTAGGCTGACGTAGCTTTTCCTTTCATCAGCTTTGCTGAAATCATAGCACACTATTAATATAGCTCTATCGCACGATCTTTTAAGATGAAAGATGGTAATTTTTCCTAAATGCCCTGTAGCCTCCGGTTTATTAGTGTGACGCGCAATACACCATAAACAAGACTCTACTAGACACGGCTCGTAGACACTTCCTAGGACTGAACTGCTCTGATACCACTTTTGTCACGTCCCGACTAGGGGCCGTGACGGGTAACCGGGGCTAACCACCGAGCACCACTCGTTCTACTACTCATCATACTCATATTATAAGAAAATCATTTTTCATTTGAGAACATAAATACTTTTATATACATAAGCCTTTAGGCTATCAAAATGATAATATATATATAGTAGTAACATCGTAAGACCATATAACCCACACCTGCGTATCTACGAGCCTCTACTTGAGTGCTAGACATAGAGATGGGACAGGACCCCGTCGTGCCCAAAATATACGTATATACACAAAAGAATAATCACGGCACCTCCGGAATAATGGAGTGCTCTCAAGTCAGCTATTAGCTCCTACAAGTCTGGATCAAGCTCACCTCCCTGTCTACCTGTGGGCATGAACACAGCGTCCAAAGAAAACGGACATCAGTACGAACATTTTACTGAGTATGAGAGGCATAAATGATAATAATACGTCAATGAGATAAAAGAGGAATCAAATAAGGAGCAACTGTATATGACTGTCAATTATAAAAGAAATAATGTATGCTGGCTTACTTCATAGTCATCATCATATCATGTATGCATAAATGTATAAGCTGCCCGTCCATGTAGGTACGGTGTGATAATTATTAAGCTGCCCGCCCATATAGGTACGGTGTGATAATAATTAAGTTGCCCGTCCATATAGGTACGGTGGGATAATCAATAGCCTGCGTCCAGGCCTCCCGCGTCCGGGGTACCATCTCATGCCGTCCACTAGTGGCGCTGCCCATGCCATATAGGCATGATGTAATATCATCAACATGTACTCATCATAATGCATGTATAATAACTCAAAGATAGTTATACTTTATCGAGGTGACATAAGGTCGTGAACCCCCGATTCTATTATGGACATTTATAAGTATGCTGCCTCACCTTGAAGGAAATAGTATATAAGGTGAGTGTATACAATAAACAACATCATTAACTTTATAGGGGCATCATATCATGAACTCTAGAATCATTATACTTAAGCTCATCATCATTATTATTGGAGTCATAATATATCTCATGTCTCCTATGGCCATTCATGAACATAGGCTCTTAGCTTTCCGAGATGTAGAAGATTCGTGGAGAAGAAGGAAAAATCATACCATAGGATTCGAGACATAGAAAGAAAGGACTATCCTCACATACCTTTTACGTTTAACTAATCTATCGCTTGCTTGTTCTCCTTCGATGCCCACATTTCTACCTTCGAGAGAAGTTGCATGAACATTAGCTAATCGATTACTTAAACATGCCTACTAAAGCTAAAGAAAATTGGGCATCATTTCCTTTGTTTATACAACTTTTTCCAAATTCTATATTTGTTACACCTCGGAACTTTGGATTGCCGAGCGGTGAAGGGACTAATGTAAGTTAAAGTGAACATGATGTCCCAACAAGTAAGAAGGGATACTTAATAATTCTAATTAAGATTCCAAGAAGCTAAAGGCAAGGGAGAAAAGCTCGTTAAATGAAACTTCACTGCAGTTCTGCAAAAGGGGGTTCGACGGTCGTTCTTTGTACCGTCGAACGATTCAACGCTTCATTGATTGTGTCATAAATTTTAGCTGGAGCGAAGACCATTCAACGAACAGATCGACGCTTCGTCGATCAGTTCGACGAACCGTCCTTCTCACCGTCGAATGAAAGGAAATGATAGATCGCTCACTGGAAATTTAACGGCTTCGACGGCCAGATCGATGCCCCGTCGATCGCACCGTACATCTTGGTCAGGACTGATTTCATGAATTAATATAAGGACCCTCCTCCATTTTATTTCATTTCATCTTCCACTTTCCTCTTTCCAAGAACCCTCTAGAACCTTCTCCATCATTCACCCACAAGAAATCAAAGGAAAACCATGGTCAACTACACCAAATCTAAGCCAAGAAAACTCAAGAGAAGTGGGTTAGGGTTTTGGTGCAAGAAGAGAAGCTCCACTTGAGTGTTGTTCATCCATCATCTAAGGTATGTTTTATTACCCTTTTATATGGTGTAAGTGGTTGAAAGTTGTAACACTTGGATTGTGGAAAGACATAGAAATTTGGTCATGAAAATGTGAATAGTGTCATTGTTGAGTAGTAGTTTGGGGTGGATGATTAATATTGGTATGTTGTAATTATATATGTGTTATGTACGACATCTAGAATATGGAATAAGTATTATTTGTGAGAAAGTGCAATAATGAATTATGACCATAGTTGTGGAGAAATCAAAGAGAAATGGTGAATTGTGGGAAGTGTACGTAAATGATGATTGTTGTTGCTATATTGTTAATGTTGTTATTAACGTTTGGGAGTTGATATAGAATGTGGGAAAAGTAGTGTAAACAAAGGAAGTGCTGCCCAAATTTCCCTAGAAATAGTGAAATGTTCTTATAGCCGAGTAACTAATGTCAATGCGATTCCTCTTGGAGGTAGAAACATGGGCACCAAAGGAAACCAAGCGAACGATATATTAGTCAAGCGCAAAAGGTATGTGCTGCTACTCCTTTCTTCCTATGGCATGAATCCTATAGCAGAACTTTTCTTTCTTCTCCATGAATCACTTAAGTTCCGGAAAAATATGAGTCTATATCCCTAAATAGCCATACAAGGTAATGAGTTAGAGTACAAAAGTTATAGATGTTCATGATATGATGTTCCTAAAGCGTTAATGATGTCATTTATTGCTTACACTCACCTCATATACTATTCCCTTCAAGGTGAGGCAGGATGTTAATGAGTGCTCCATAAGGAAATCGGGGAATCACGACCCTCCGTCACCCCGATAAGGCATAGTTGTCCTTGAGTCTTTATGCATGCACTATGATGAGCATATTATGATGATGATCTAACACCACGCCTAATTGGCCGGGCAGTCACCGCTAAGGCTGGCAGCTATACAACATGGCCAAATGGCATGGGCAGACACCACTAGTGGGCGGCATGAGATGATACCCCGGACGCGAGAGGCCTGGACGCAGGCTAATTATTATTTACACCGATCCGATTCGGACGGGCAGCTTATATATATTTTGCATATATGATATGATGATGATTATGAGTAAGCTAGCATGCATCACTTGCTTTCTATTTGACAGTCAGATATAGATGTTCCTTATTGATACTCCCTTTATTTCATTAATGTGATATTATTATTTATGTCTCTCATACTCAGTACAATGTTCGTACTGACGTCTGTTTTCTTCGTACGCTGTGTTCATGCCCACTAGTAGACAGGGAGGTGATCTCCATCCAGACTCGTAGGAGCTGTTAGCTGTTTTGAGAGCACCCCCATTGTTCCAGAGGTGCTTATGGTTATCCTTTTTTGTACATGTATGTTTTGGGCACGACGGGGTCCTGTCCCGCCCATATGTCTAGTACACTAGTAGAGGCTCGTAGGTACGCAGTGTGGGTAAAATGGCCTCACGAGATTGCCACCATGTATATATATATATATATATATGTACATATTATTTCAATGACCAAATGGCTTGTGCATATAAAAGTATTTGTATCTTCGAATGAAAGATGACTTTTTCTTATAACTTGAGTATGATTTTGATAAAAGGACATTTGATGAGTATGATAAGCAGTAGAATGAGGGGTGCTCAGTGGCTAGCCCCGGGTACCCATCCCGGCCCCTGGTCGGGTCGTGATAGAAGAGGTATCAGAGCAGCTCAGTCCTAGGAAGTGTCTACGAGTCGTGTCTAGTAGAGTCTTGTTTATGGCGTGTTGCGCGCCACGCTAATAAACAAGAGGCTACAAGGCATTTAGGAAAATAACCATCTTCCTTCTAATGAGATCGTGCGATAGAACCGTGTATAAGATTTTACCCTCCCTAATAGTGTGTTGTGATTTCAGAAATGTCACCAAAGGGAAAAGCTACAGCCGCCTAGAAGGGCAAGACTACGACAAACAGGCGAGTAGTAAGAGAGCCACCAACGGATGTAGAAAAGGGCGAATCACATAATGAGGCCCTATCTAATACTTCCTCTACCCCGCCCAATGTAGAAGAACTAGGAGGAGCTTCAGCTCCAGTTTCTCCACCGGTTGCTTCGGGTCAACAAGTGACCGAGGACATCCATTTATTGGCACAATTGGTTGCCGCGCAAGCACAGCGGCAAAATGCGGGCCCAAGTGATCGGTTAGCTAGTACTCGAGCCCACGATTTTATGAGTTTGAATCCTCCGGAGTTTTTCGGGTCAAAACCGAATGAAGACCCGCAAGGTTTTTGTCACACCCTAATATCCCTAGGGTGTGATGGGCACCCGGCCCCATATCCGGAGCCGAGCGAACCCACAGACTCTTATCACACACATAATTTCTTTGGATTCTGAAATCAAATAAAAGTGAAATACATAGTAAGCTTTCAAAATCTTTCTTCTATCGATGTTTTCAAATCAGGCAAAATCTGTAATCATATAGACTTTATCACATAATACAGAATGACATATCGGCCGATGGAGCCGCTTACAAAACTGACATACTATACCCACGACTCTGTCTGCAAAGTCTCTAACTTCGAACAAAACATCATAACAAGTACTAATCCGGAACGTTTCAAACCATATTCAAGGACACTTTAAATAATCCGCACAACATTCTAAACAATCCAACCAACATGCCCCTTTACCCGAAACTTCCAAGTTCGACAAGAACATTAGTAACACATTTTCTTCTTTCACTTTCATGCACTACACCAAAAATTTACACACTAATAACATTACCTTCATAAATACAAGAACACTATTTTCAATTCTCATTAACTTCTAAACAAGTCTCCAACCACTACAACTTCAACTAGAATCATTAAATTTTCATTCTCAACATAGAATTCATTACAACAATAACCAAAATACTAGATAAGATTAATTCACTCTCTTCTATACCATACCATAACCATACGGCCACAACTATATGTACACGGCCACAACTATATATTCATATTTTCATGATTTTCATTCCTTTCTACATACTACAACATACACAACCATACATAACATATAAAAGAAGATTAAATTCTTACCTTTTCCACCTAGCTTCCTTCTTGGCTAAAATTGCTACTTGCAAGAATAAATGTTTTTCTTGCTCCAATAATTACTTCACTTTGCTAGAGACCTTCCAATTAGTAGAACATAATTTTTGAACAATTTTCCTCCAAGGTTCTTGCTCACCCCTACATGGCCGAATGGCCCTTTATTTTTTTTTCTCTTCTCAACATTTCTTGAATCTTCTAATGTTGAAGATGAAAATAATAAATGGATCATCCTTTTATAAACTATCATTAAGTCTCCATATGGGCCTTGGCCCATTTGTGGTGGACGACCACTTTGGCCCTTTTGGTTTCAAGCCCACTTTTTTTTTTTTGTTGTCTTGCAATTCATGACAAATTATTTTCCAAATTCCGAATTTTCCCTGGGCCTTCCTCAGTATTACCATGAACCACATTGTGAATTTTACTTTTTACCCTTAGCTTTTCTCAATATTTCCATACTAATAATATTCATAAATAATATTCATAACAACTTGTCCATTAAAATAATTTTGGAAAATGGTCTTGCCCTTAACTTCTCGCAATTATCCGAACGTACAAAATAGGGGCTATAACATCCTCCCCCCCTCTAGAACATTCTTCCTCGAATGTTCAACTGATCTTATGGGGTGTCATAATACTTCGGGAGGGTTCCTTCTTATAGTTGTTTTTTTCTTTATGCTCATTCCTTATCCTTTACCCTATTTCCTTTATAATCAAACTCCTCGGTCTTTGCATGAGTCCTCATTCCGTGTCATAGGTTTTTCTAATCCATTATGTCAACTCATTATCGTTGTCCTTCCCAGGTCATCTATTGACACAAGCATACTTGTCTTCGATCTCTTTGTATTGGCGCTCGTTTCGTCCATCGTTATTCTTTGTTGACTCTCCAGTGTGGATTCTTTACAAATATGATCGAGCACCGCTTCACGTCGATGGTTCATATAATTCCAGAGCGTATACTCTCACGCTCCGTATAATTAATGGTCCATAAACTATTTTCTAGCATCCGATGAACTCTTTTATTTCCTTCAGAGGCGCTACGTTCTTTCTTTCTTTTCAAAAATTTCCACATTACCAATCGTTGATACTTTCGTTATAATAGTCGTTGTCATCCGAAATATCCTTTGAGTCCTATCATTTTCTCCATTATTCTTTGTAAACTTAGCTTGTAACCTTTTTCCTATTCTTTTTACTATTCTTTAAAACACATCGCTGCGTACTTAAGTACGGCGCAAATTTGCCCAATATGAGGGATTCCAATCATAGCATAAACATATCATAATCAAAGTTGGCATGAAGTATTCTCTTAAGGTGTCTTCCATCCTTCTCCTTCATGTCGATCTCATGGTACCCTCATTGTCAATCCGTTTCTACTTTTTCCATGTATCCTTTTGTTGTGCCGACATGTTTCGAACTCTGGTCCCGAGATAATAAATTTCCTCCTTTGAAGTTGAGGCCCAATATAATGTGTTCTCCCCCCCCCCCCCTTTTAAGGGGTTCCCTACACATCACAATCTTCGAGTACTCTGGTCTTTGATTATACTTCATTCCTCGCCTTTTTTTCCAACTCTACGCACAAGATATCAAAAACTTCTTACCATATGTTTTTCTTTCGTTTTGCGCCTATATCATCATTCTTATCAATATTTCCATATCCTTCTATCCACTATTAATCCTTTCACTCGTTTAGCTTACTTACTCGAAAGTCTTCTTAACTACGCGCTTGTATTGCAGCTGTGTATCCATATTTTTCGAACGTCCCGCTACTTTTGCTCTTAGCATAGAATTCTTACATTTTACACTCTCTCGGGGGTTTCACTTACTCAGGTTTCTTACCTTTCTCCTTTTTCTGACATTTGATCTCCTTAGCTTCCCTGTACTCACTTTCTTCCTTTTCCAAACATCGTTGTATTAGAACTTTCGAGTCATAACCTGTAGTGTAAATAGTAGCAACTTACCTTATAACACTAGTACCATTTATTTTTGTTGTCACTTGCACTGTTGTATCCTTACTTAATTAGTGCCTTCCTTTCCGTAGCGCCGGTTGCTGGAACTCGCATGTCCACCGATACAATCACAGATGATATATCATACGCATTCAAATATATGTATATATATATAGTTACTATCGACTAGCCCACAAAATACTTCGAAACGCAATTCAAGCCTATCCAAACTCCAGAACTGTAATGCACTTTCTTTCTCTTCACCGATCTAGTCTGTCTCGTCCTACGCGACCTCTCGTGGCTTCCAACCATCCCATATACTCTCACTTCCCTTTAGGTTACTCTAGTTTTTCATTTGTCTCTTACGTCTAAATCTTTAGGATTTTTTGCACACTTGCCTGGGGGTCACCCATCCTCAGATTTCCCCCACCTTAGCACGCTTAACCTCGAAACTTTGGTGGGATCCGGTGCCTTAATGCTGATATAATCGCGTCCGCTTCCTCACATGACCTCATCACATGATCTAGAGAAAATCGAAGCCTTACAGATTCCGAAGCATCTTCGTAACCCGTCCTTTCCCTTACAATTACTGTTTTGCCCTTTTTAATATCTAGTGTTCACCTTTCACTTATGTGTACAACTACCCTTTGTCGCCATTTCCTATATGTACTCAGGTATCAGTATGCTCAGATTTCCACTCACCGTCCTTTCATAATAATCTACAGTAAAACTAGTTGTCGACTCTCTGAATCCTCTATCAGACCTTGTCCCTCTTATACCTTTCTTTCTTTTCAAAACCTGTACACAGAAAATATCAACAATGCCTCACAGGGCATACGGCTATATATGACATTCTAGCCATCCGGAACTGCCACTTTCAAGTAACAGATCAAATATATCAGGACTTACCCCTGTAACTTTCCATATCATCACTTACCTCCATCCATCGTATGTAAGGCTTACATAAGGAATTTCATTTCCTGTGACTTGGCTCTATCGCACGATCTATGAGAGAAAGAAGGTCAACAATCCCTAGATACCCCGTAGCCTCCTGTTTATAAATGTGGCGCTCTTCACACGATAAACAGGACTCTACTTTGCAGACAACCCCTAGGACAAACCTGCTCTGATACCACTTTGTCACACCCTAATATCCCTAGGGTGTGATGGGCACCCGGCCCCAAATCCGAAGCCGAGCGAACCCACAGACTCTTGTCACACACATAATTTCTTTGGATTCTGAAATAAAATAAAAGCGAAATACATAGTAAGCTTTCAAAATGTTTATTCTATCGATGTTTTCAAATCATGCAAAATCTGTAATCATATAGGGTTTATCACATAATACAGGCCGATGGAGCCGCTTACAAAACTGACATACTATACCCACGACTCTGTCTGCAATGTCTATAACTTCGAACAAAACATCATAACACATAAACTCTGACTCGGCAACACTCCAGGAGTAAATGGAGCTCGCCAATCCTGCTGAAACATCTTCTGACAAATCTTCTACTCATCTGTATGTACCTTCGTGGCATGAAACGCAGCCCCCGAAGAAGAGGGGGGTCAATACGGAATATGTACTGAGTATGTAAGGCATGAAATATAGAAAACAGAATCATAATCGGAACAACGGAACAAAAGTAAGTACATTAGCCAGAAAAAACCAAGGAGCTTATTTTCCAAACGCAACTCATGTATACCGATGTCACATGTCAGAAGGAGTACAGAAAATGAGTAAATCGTCCAGAGTGTCAGAATACTTACTTTCCAAACACAGATCATACGTGCTGACCTTATATGTCATCATATACATATATATATAACCGATCCATATATAATGTGATAGTTCCGAGTTCACTTACTCAGGTTTCTTACCTTTCTCCTTTTTCTGACATTTGATCTCCTTAGCTTCCCTGTACTCACTTTATTCCTTTTCCAAACATCGTTGTATTAGAACTTTCCAGTCTTAACCTTAGTGTAAATAGTAGCAACTTACATTATAACACTGGTACCATTTATATTTGTTGTCACTTGAACTGTTGTATCCTTATTTAATTAGTGCCTTCCTTTCCGTAGCGCCGGTTGCTGGAACTCGCATGTCCACCGATACAATCACAGATGAGATATCATACGCTTTCAAATATATATATATATATATATATATATAGTTACTATCGACTAGCCCACAAAATACTTCGAAACGCAATTCAAGCCTATCCAAACTCCAGAACTGTAATGCACTTTCTTTCTCACCGATCTAGCCTGTCTCGTCCTACGCGACCTCTCGTGGCTTCCAACCATCCCATATACTCTAACTTCCCTTTAGGTTACTGTAGTTTTTCATTTGTCTCTTACGACTAAATCTTTAAGATTTGTTGCACACTTCCCAGGGGGTAACCCATCGTCAGATTTCCCCCATGACCTCATCACGGGATTCGGTGCCTTAATGCTAATATAATCACGTCCGCTTCCTCACATGACCTCATCACATGATCTAGAGCAAATAGAAGCCTTACAGATTCCGAGGCATCTTCGTAACCCGTCCTTTCCCTTACAATTACTGTTTTGCCCTTTTTAATTCCTAGTGTTCACCTTTCACTTATGTGTACAACTACCCTTTGTCGCCATTTCCTATATGTACTCAGGTATCAGTATGCTCAGATTTCCACTCACCATCCTTTCATAATAATCTACAGCAAAACTAGTTGTCGACTCTCTGAATCCTCTATCAGACCTTGTCCCTCTATCAGACCTTGTCCCTCATATGTCATCATATACATATATATATAATCGATCCATATGTAATGTGATAGTTCCGAGGAACGTACGACCCGATCCATGTATAACATATATGTTCCGAGGAACGTACCATTTATTTTTGTTGTCACTTGAACTGTTGTATCCTTATTTAATTAGTGTCTTCCTTTCCGTAGCGCCGGTTGCTGGAACTCGCATGTCCACCGATACAATCACAAATGAGATATCATACGAATTCAAATATATGTATATATATATAGTTACTATCGACTAGCCCACAAAATACTTCGAAACGCAATTCAAGCCTATCCAAACTGCAGAACTGTAATGCACTTTCTTTCTCTTCACCCATCTAGTCTGTCTCGTCCTACGCGACCTCTCGTGGCTTCCAACCATTCCATATACTCTCACTTCCCTTTAGGTTACTCTAGCTTTTCATTTGTCTCTTACGTCTAAATCCTTAGGATTTGTTGCACACTTCCCTGGGGGTCACCATCCTCAGATTTCCCCCACCTTAGCACGCTTAACCTCGAAACTTTTGTGGGATCCGGTGCCTTAATGGTGATATAATCGCGTCCGCTTCCTCACATGACCTCATCACATGATCTAGAGCAAATCGAAGCCTTACAGATTGCGAGGCATCTTCGTAACCCGTCCTTTCCCTTACAATTACTGTTTTGCCCTTTTTAATTCCTAGTGTTCACCTTTCACTTATGTGTACAACTACCCTTTGTCGCCATTTCCTATATGTACTCAGGTATCAGTATGCTCAGATTTCCACTCACCATCCTTTCATAATAATCTACAGCAAAACTAGTTGTCGACTCTCTGAATCCTCTATCAGACCTTGTCCCTCTAATACCATTCTTTCTTTTCAAAATCTGTACACAGCAAATATCAACAATGCCTCACAGGGCATACGGCTATATATCACATTCTAGCCACCCAGAACTGCCACTTTCAAGTAACAGACCAAATATATCAGGACTTACCCCTGTAACTTTCCATATCAGCACTTACCTCCTTCCGTCGTATGTAAGGCTTACATAAGGAATTTCATTTCCTGTGACTTGGTTCTATCGCACGATCTATGAGAGAAAGAAGGTCAACAATCCCTAGATACCCCGTAGCCTCCTGTTTATAAATGTGGCGCTCTTCACACGATAAACAGGACTCTACTTTGCAGACAACCCCTAGGACAAACCTGCTCTGATACCACTTTGTCACACCCTAATATCCCTAGGGTGTGATGGGCACCCGGCCCCAAATCCGAAGCCGAGCGAACCCACAGACACTTATCACACACATAATTTCTTTGGTTTCTGAAATCATATAAAAGTGAAATACATAGTAAGCTTTCAAAATCTTTATTCTATCGATGTTTTCAAATCAGGCAAAATCTGTAATCATATAGGGTTTATCACATAATACAGAATGACATATAGGCCGATGGGGCCGCTTACAAACCAGACATACTATACCCACGACTCTGTCTGCAATGTCTCTAACTTCGAACAAAACATCATAACACATAAACTCTGACTCGGCAACACTCCAGGAGTAAATGGAGCGCGCCAATCTTGCTGAAACATCTTTTGACAAATCTTCTACTCATCTGTATGTACCTGCGTGGCATGAAACGCAGCCCCCGAAGAAGAGGGGGGTCAGTACGGAATATGTACTAAGTATGTAAGGCATGAAATATAGAAAACAGAATCATAATCGGAACAACGGAACAAAAGTAAGTACATTAGCCAGAAAAACCAAGGAGCTTATTTTCCAAACGCAACTCATGTATACTGATGTCACATGTCAGAAGGAGTACAAAAAATGAGTAAATCGTCCAGAGTATCAGAATACTTACTTTCGAAACACAGATCATACGCGCTGACCTCATATGTCATCATATACATATATATATATAACCGATCCATATGTAATGTGATAGTTCCGAGGAACGTACGACCCGATCCGTGTATAACATATAAGTTCCGAGGAACGTACCATTAATTTTTGTTGTCACTTGAACAGTTGTAGCCTTATTTAATTAGTGCCTTCCTTTCAGTAGCGCCGGTTGCTGGAACTCGCATGTCCACCGATACAATCACAGATGAGATATCATACGCATTCAAATATATGTATATATATATATAGTTACTATCGACTAGCCCACAAAATACTTCGAAACGCAATTCAAGCCTATCCAAACTGCAGAACTGTAATGCACTTTCTTTCTCTTCACCCATCTAGTCTGTCTCGTCCTACGCGACCTCTCGTGGCTTCCAACCATTCCATATACTCTCACTTCCCTTTAGGTTACTCTAGCTTTTCATTTGTCTCTTACGTCTAAATCCTTAGGATTTGTTGCACACTTCCCTGGGGGTCACCCATCCTCAGATTTCCCCCACCTTATGCACATCTCATTGTTCAATCATATAGTAGGCTCGAACATATTAAGCATACTCATACCCAGAAGTACGTGAGAATCGTAGACAGACTCGGGAACATATCAAATAGAACTTCGGAATTCATAAATACGCACCAAACCATATGAAACTACTTATGGAAATCAAGAACGTTGCCATCCTAGTGGCTCTAAGAGTAGGAATTTCCTTGAAGTCATACATATAAGTCATTTGCTCATTTCATACAGATCATGCCAAAAGAAAGAAAGGGTAAGCCTTACATACCTGTCCCACGTCCAATTAGCTATGCTTATTCATCCAAACTCGCTAGTCTACATTCAAGAGAATTGACATAATCATTAGACTCGTCGACATACACTTGTCTTAGTGTTTCAAATGAATTCATTTATTTTCTACCGAAATTTCGGCAGCATTTCCCCTGTAAATATACCATCCCCGAGAATCTAACTCGGCCAAAAATACAACAACAAATCCGAGAATTTAACTCGGACAAAATATCAACAACAATACCAACAATTATTCTACAATATCCACAATCGGTTCAAAACACATATTAACATTAGCAACTTCTTTCCACAAACTTCAACGGCGTTTCGCTTATATTCAATTCATATTTGCTCACATATTCAAGTACTCATCCGGAACCTTTCAAACCATATTCAAGGACACTTTAAACAATCCGCACAACATTCTAAACAATCCAACCAACATGCCCCTTTACCCGAAACTTCCAAGTTCAACAAGAACATTAGTAACACATTTTCTTCTTTCACTTTCATGCACTACACCAACAATTTACACACTAATAACATTACCTTCCATAAATACAAGAACACTATTTTCAATTCTCATTAAATTCTAAAACAAGTCTCCAACCACTACAACTTCAACTAGAATCACTAAATTTTCATTCTCAACATAGAATTCATTACAACAATAACCAAAATAATAGATAAGATTAATTCACTCTCTTCTATACCATACCATAACCATACGGCCACAACTATATGTCCACGGCCACAACTATATATTCATATTTTCATGATTTTCATTCCTTTCTACATACTACAACATACAAAACCATACATAACATATAAAAGAAGATTAAATTCTTACCTTTTCCACCTAGCTTCCTTCTTGGCTAAAATTGCTCCTTGCAAGAATAAATGTTTTTCTTGCTCCAATAATTACTTCACTTTGCTAGAGACCTTCCAATTAGTAGAACATAATTTTTGAACAATTTTCCTCCAAGGTTCTTGCTCACCCCTACATGGCCGAATGGCGCTTTATTTTTTTTTCTCTTCTCAACATTTCTTGAATCTTCTAATGTTGAAGATGAAAATAATAAATGGATCATCCTTTTATAAACTAGCATTAAGTCTCCATATGGGCCTTGGCCCATTTGTGGTGGACGGCCACTTTGGCCCTTTTGGTTTCAAGCCCACTTTTTTTTTTTTGTTGTCTTGCAATTCATGACAAATTATTTTCCAAATTCCGAATTTGCCCTCGGCCTTCCTCAATATTACCATGAACCACATTGTGAATTTTCCTTTTTACCCTTAGCTTTTCTCAATATTTCCATACTAATAATATTCATAACAACTTGTACATTAAAATAATTTTGGAGAATGGTCTTGCCCTTAACTTCTCGCAATTATCCGAACGTACAAAATACGGGCTATAACATCCTACCCCCTTTAGAAAATTCTTCCTCGAATGTTCAACAGATCTTATGGGGTGTCATAATAGTTCGGGAGGGTTCCTTCTTATAGTTGTCTTTTCTTTATGCTCACTCCTTATCCTTTACCCTATTTCCATTATAATCAAACTCCTCGGTCTTTGCATGAGTCCTCATTCCGTGTCATAGGTTTTTCTAATCCATTGTGGCAACTTATTATCCTTGTCCTTCCCAGGTCATCTATTGACACAAGCATACTTGTCTTCGATCTCTTTGTAGTGGCGCTCATTTCGTCCATCGTTATTCTTTGTTGACTCTCCGGTGTGGATTCTTTACAAATATGATCGAGCACCGCTTCACGTCGATGGTTCATATAATTCCATAGCGTATACTCTCACGCTCCGTATAATTAATGGTCCATAAACTATTTTCTAGCATCCGATGAACTCTTTTATTTCCTTCACAGGCGCTACGTTCTTTCTTTCTTTTCAAAAATTTCAGAATTACCAATCGTTGATACTTTCGTTATAATAGCCGTTGTCATCCGAAATATCCTTTGAGTCCTATCATTTTCTCCATTATTCTTTGTAAACTTAGCTTGTAACCCTTTTCCTATTCTTTTTAATATTCTTTAAAACAGATCGCTGCGTACGTAGGTACGTCGCAAATTTGCCCAATATGAGGGATTCAAATCATAGCATAAACATATCATAATCAAAGTTAGCATGAAGTATTCTCTTAAGGTGTCTTCCATCCTTCTCCTTCATGTCGATCTCATGGTACCCTCATTGTCAATCCGTTTCAACTTTTTCCATGTATCCTTTTGTTGTGCCGACATGTTTCGAACTCTGGTCCCGAGCTAATAAATTTACTCCTTTGAACTTGAGGCCCAATATAATGTGTTCTCCCCCCCCCCCCCCCTTTTTAAGGGGTTCCCTACACATCACGATCTTCGAGTACTCTCGTCTTTGATTATACTTCATTCCTCTCCTTTCTATCCAACTCTATGCATAAGATATCAAAATCTTCTTACCATAAGTTTTTCTTTCGTTTTGCGCCTATATCATCATTCTTATCAATATTTCCATATCCTTCCATCCACTATTAATCCTTTCACTCGTTTAGCTTACTTACTCGAAAGTCTTCTTAACTACGCGCTTGTATTGCAGCTGTGTATCCATATTTTTCAAACGTCCCGCTACTTTTGCTCTTAGCATAGAATTCTTACATTTTACACTCTCTCGGGGGTTTCACTTACTCTGGTTTCTTACCTTTCTCCTTTTTCTGATATTTGATCTCCTTAGCTTCACTATACTCACTTTCTTCCTTTTCCAAACATCGTTGTATTAGAACTTTCCAAAATTTAACTCTGCCAAAATATCAACAACAATACCAACAATTATTCTACAATATCCACAATCGGTTCAAAACGCATATTAACATTAGCAACTTCTTTCCAAAAACTTCAACGGCGTTTCGCTTATATTCAATTCATATTTGCTCACATATTCAAGTACTAATCCGGAACCTTTCAAACCATATTCAAGGACACTTTAAACAATCCGCACAACATTCTAAACAATCCAACCAACATGCCCTTTACCCGAAACATCCAAGTTCAACAATAACATTAGTAACACATTTTCTTCTTTCACTTTCATGCACTACACCAACAATTTACACACTAATAACATTACCTTCCATAAATACAAGACCACTATTTTCAATTCTCATTAACTTCTAAAACAAGTCTCCAACCACTACAACTTCAACTAGAATCATTAAATTTTCATTCTCAACATAGAATTCATTACAACAATAACCAAAATACTAGATAAGATTAATTCACTCTCTTCTATACCATACCATAACCATACGGCCACGACTATATGTACACGGCCACAACTATATATTCATATTTTCATGATTTTCATTCCTTTCTACATACTACAACATACACAACCATACATAACATATAAAAGAAGATTAAATTCTTACCTTTTCCACCTAGCTTCCTTCTTGGCTAAAATTGCTCCTTGGAAGAATAAATTTTTTTCTTGCTCCAATAATTACTTCACTTTGCTAGAGACCTTCCAATTAGTGGAACATAATTTTTGAACAATTTTCCTCCAAGGTTCTTGCTCACCCCTACATGGACGAATGGCCCTTTATTTTTTTTCTCTTCTCAACATTTCTTGAATCTTCTAATGTTGAAGATGAAAATAATAAACGGATCATCCGTTTATAAACTAGCATTAAGTCTCCATATGGGCCTTGGCCCATTTGTGGTGGACGGCCACTTTGGCCTTTTTGGTTTCAAGCCCAATTTTTTTTTTGTCTTGCAAATCATGAGAAATTATTTTCCAAATTCCGAATTTGCCCTCGGCCTTCCTCAATATTACCATGAACCACATTGTGAATTTTTCCTTTTTACCCTTAGCTTTTCTCAGCCTCCCTGGGGTCACCCATCCTCAGATTTCCCCCACCTTAGCACGCTTAACCTCGAAATTTGGTGGGATCCGGTGCCTTAATGCTGATATAATCGCGTCCGCTTCCACACATGACCTCATCACATGATCTAGAGTAAATCGAAGCCTTACAGATTCCGAGGCATCTTCGTAACCCGTCCTTTCCCTTACAATTACTATTTTGCCCTTTTTAATTCCTAGTGTTCACCTTTCACTTATATGTACAACTACCCTTTGTCGCCATTTCCTATATGTACTCAGGTATCAGTATGCTCAGATTTCCACTCACCATCCTTTCATAATAATCTACAGCAAAACTAGTTGTCGACTCTCTGAATCCTCTATCAGACCTTGTCCCTCTTATACCATTCTTTCTTTTCAAAATCCGTACACAGCAAATATCAACAATGCCTCACAGGGCATACGGCTATATATCACATTTTAGCCACCCGGAACTGCCACTTTCAAGTAACAGATCAAATATATCAGGACTTACCCCTGTAACTTTCCATATCATCACTTACCTCCTTCCGTCGTATGTAAGGCTTACATAAGGAATTTCATTTCCTGTGACTTGGCTCTATCGCACGATCTATGAGAGAAAGAAGGTCAACAATCCCTAGATGCCCCGTAGCCTCCTGTTTATAAATGTGGCGCACTTCACAGGATAAACAGGACTCTACTGGACACGACTTTGCAGACAACCCCTAGGACAAACCTGCTCTGATACCACTTTGTCACACCCTAATATCCCTAGGGTGTGATGGGCACCCGGCCCCATATCCGAAGCCGAGCGAACCCAGAGACTCTTATCACACACATAATATCTTTGGATTCTGAAATCAAATAAAAGTGAAATAAATACTAAGCTTTCAAAATCTTTCTTCTATCGATGTTTTCAAATCAGGTAAAATCTGTAATCATATAGGGTTTATCACATAATACAGAATGACATATCGGCCGATGGAGCCGCTTACAAACCTGACATACTATACCCACGACTCTGTCTGCAAAGTCTCTAACTTCGAACAATACATCATAACACATAAACTCTGACTCGGCAACACTCCAGGAGTAAATGGAGCTCGCCAATCCTGCTGAAACATCTTCTAACAAATCTTCTACTCATCTGTATGTACCTGCGTGGCATGAAATGCAGCCCCGGAAGAAGAGGGGGGTCAGTACGGAATATGTGCTGAGTATGTAAGGCATGAAATATAGAAAACAGAATCATAATCAGAACAACGGAACAAAATAAGTACATTAGCCAGAAAAACCAGGGAGCTTATTTTCCAAACGCAACTCATGTATACCGATGTCACATGTCAGAAGGAGTACAGAAAATGAGTAAATCATCCATAGTGTCAGAATACTTACTTTCCAAACACAGATCATACGTGCTGATCTCATATGTCATCATATACATATACATATAACCGATCCATATGTAACGTGATAGTGCCGAGGAACGTACGACCCGATCCATGTATAACATATAAGTGTCGAGGAATGTACGGCCCGATCTATATATATATATAACATATACTGTCGAGGAACGTTCGGCTCGATCCATATACGCATAACATATACTGTCGAAGAACGTTCGGCCCGATCCATATACATATAACATATACTGCCGAGGAACGTTCGACCCGATCCATATACATATAACATATACTGCCCAGGAACGTTCGGCCCGATCCATATACATGTAACATATACAACCGAGGAACGTTCGGCCCGATCCATATACATATAACATATACTGCCGAGGAACGTTCGGCCCGATCCATAAATATAATATATACTGCTGCGGAACGTGCAGCCCGATCCATACACATATATCATATATTATATTCCTACGGAACGTGCAGCCCGATCCATACATATAACATATACATATCCATAGTAATACTTCTTTTGAAAAACATATCTATTTCATATATATATAGAAAGCAGAACATATCATGTTGCCAAGGCGTCGGCTCCGATCCATATATAACATAACATGTTAGCGGCGAGTATAACATAACGCACACAATGATACAACCGACTCGAGGCTCGACGGACGATATAATAGTAGCACGCACGAGCGGAGCATCGAGAACCATATGTGTATAAATCAAGTATGCTCACTGACCCCTGGAGGCTCAGAAACAAGTTTCGGGTCAATCCGAGTTAGTATGAGAAAGTTATGATCGTTTGAAGTACAGAACGTTCTACAAACATTTCAGGAGCCCTTTTTGGAAAACCGAAGCAACAATCACATCAAGTACCTTTCGGGTATCTTATGGGTCAAATCAAATATATCTTTTGGAACCATATGTACGTATCAGAACAGGTCAAAGATTCATTGGATCTTACAGAACTCTTTTAGGAACCAAACTCTTTATGCACATCTCATTGTTCAATCATATAGTAGGCTCGAACATATTAAGCATACTCATACCCAGAAGTACGTGATAATCGTAGACAGACTCGGGAACATATCAAATAGAACTTCGGAATTCATAAATACGCACCAAACCATATGAAACTACTTATGGAAATCAAGAACGTTGCCATCCTAGTGGCTCTAAGAGTAGGAATTTCCTTGAAGTCATACATATAAGTCATTTGCTCATTTCATACAAATCATGCCAAAAGAAAGAAAGGGTAAGCCTTACATACCTGTCCCACGTCCAATTAGCTATGCTTATTCATCCAACCTCGCTAGTCTACATTCAAGAGAATTGACATAATCATTAGACTCGTCGACATAAACTTGTCTTAGTCTTTCAAATGAATTCATTTATTTTCTACCGAAATTTCGGCATCATTTCCCCTGTAAATATACCATCCCCGAGAATCTAACTCGGCCAAAAATACTACAACAAATCCGAGAATTTAACTCTGCCAAAATATCAACAACAATACCAACAATTATTCTACAATATCCACAATCGGTTCAAAACGCATATTAACATTAGCAACTTCTTTCCAAAAACTTCAACGGCGTTTCGCTTATATTCAATTCATATTTGCTCACATATTCAAGTACTAATCCGGAACCTTTCAAACCATATTCAAGGACACTTTAAACAATCCGCACAACATTCTAAACAATCCAACCAACATGCCCTTTACCCGAAACATCCAAGTTCAACAATAACATTAGTAACACATTTTCTTCTTTCACTTTCATGCACTACACCAACAATTTACACACTAATAACATTACCTTCCATAAATACAAGAACACTATTTTCAATTCTCATTAACTTCTAAAACAAGTCTCCAACCACTACAACTTCAACTAGAATCATTAAATTTTCATTCTCAACATAGAATTCATTACAACAATAACCAAAATACTAGATAAGATTAATTCACTCTTTTCTATACCATACCATACCATAACCATACAGCCACGACTATATGTACACGGCCACAACTATATATTCATATTTTCATGATTTTCATTCCTTTCTACATACTACAACATACACAACCATACATAACATATAAAAGAAGATTAAATTCTTACCTTTTCCACCTAGCTTCCTTCTTGGCTAAAATTGCTCCTTGCAAGAATAAATGTTTTTCTTGCTCCAATAATTACTTCACTTTGCTAGAGACCTTCCAATTAGTGGAACATAATTTTTGAACAATTTTCCTCCAAGGTTCTTGCTCACCCCTACATGGACGAATGGCCCTTTATTTTTTTTCTCTTCTCAACATTTCTTGAATCTTCTAATGTTGAAGATGAAAATAATAAATGGATCATCCGTTTATAAACTAGCATTAAGTCTCCATATGGGCCTTGGCCCATTTGTGGGGGACGGCCACTTTGGCCTTTTTGGTTTCAAGTCCACTTTTTTTTTTTTTGTCTTGCAAATCATGAGAAATTATTTTCCAAATTCCTAATTTGCCCTCGGCCTTCCTCAATATTACCATGAACCACATTGTGAATTTTTCCTTTTTACCCTTAGCTTTTCTCAATATTTTCATACTAATAATATTCATTAATAATATTCATAACAACTTGTACATTAAAATAATTTTGGAAAATGGTCTTCCCCTTAACTTCTCGCAATTATCCGAACGTACAAAATACGGGCTATAACATCCTCCCCCCCTTTAGAACATTCGTCCTCGAATTTTCAACTGATCTTATGGGGTGTCATAATACTTCGGGAGGGTTCCTTCTTATAGTTGTCTTTTCTTTATGCTCATTCCTTATCCTTTACCCTATTTCCTTTATAAATAAACTCCTCGGTCTTTGCATGAGTCCTCATTCCGTGTCATAGGTTTTTCTAATCCATTGTGTCAACTCATTATCCTTGTCCTTCCCAGGACATCTATTGACACAAGCATACTTGTCTTCGATCTCTTTGTATTGGCGCTCGTTTCGTCCATCGTTATTCTTTGTTGACTCTACGGTGTGGATTCTTTACAAATATGATCAAGCACCGCTTCACGTCGATGGTTCATAAAATTTCATATCGTATACTCTCACGTTCCGTATAATTAATGGTCCATAAACTATTTTCTAGCATCCGATGAACTCTTTTATTTCCTTCACAGGCTCTACGTTCTTTCTTTCTTTTCAAAAATTTCAGAATTACCAATCGTTGATACTTTCGTTATAATAGCCGTTGTCATCCGAAATATCCTTTGAGTCCTATCATTTTCTCCATTATTCTTTGTAAACTTAGCTTGTAACCCTTTTCCTATTCTTTTTAATATTCTTTAAAACAGATCGCTGCGTACGTAGGTACGGTGCAAATTTTCCCAATATGAGGGATTCAAATCATAGCATAAACATATCATAATCAAAGTTGGCATGAAGTATTCTCTTAAGGTGTCTTCCATCCTTCTCCTTCATGTCGATCTCATGGTACCCTCATTGTCAATCCGCTTCTACTTTTTCCATGTATCCTTTTGTTGTGCCGACATGTTTCGAACTCTGGTCCCGAGCTAATAAATTTCCTCCTTTGAACTTGAGGCCCAATATAATGTGTTCTCCCCCCCCCCCCTCCTTTTTAAGGGGTTCCCTACACATCACAATCTTCGAGTACTCTCATCTTTGATTATACTTCATTCCTCTCCTTTCTTTCCAACTCTATGCATAAGATATCAAAAACTTCTTACCATAAGTTTTTCTTTCGTTTTGCGCCTATATCATCATTCTTATCAATATTTCCATATCCTTCCATCCACTATTAATCCTTTCACTCGTTTAGCTTACTTACTCGAAAGTCTTCTTAACTACGCGCTTGTATTGCAGCTGTGTATCCATATTTTTCAAACGTCCCGCTACTTTTGCTCTTAGCATAGAATTCTTACATTTTACACTCTCTCGGGGGTTTCACTTACTCTGGTTTCTTACCTTTCTCCTTTTTCTGATATTTGATCTCCTTAGCTTCACTATACTCACTTTCTTCCTTTTCCAAACATCGTTGTATTAGAACTTTCCAGTCTTAACCTTTAGTGAAAATAGTTGCAACTTACCTTATAACACTAGTACCATTTATTTTTGTTGTCACATGCACTGTTGTATCCTTACTTAATTAGTGCCTTCCTTTCCGTAGCGCCGGTTGCTGGAACTCGCATGTCCACCGATACAATCACATATGAGATATCATACGCATTCATATATATGTATATATATATAGTTACTATCGACTAGCCCACTAAATACTTCGAAATGCTATTCAAGCCTATCCAAACTCCAGAACTGTAATGCACTTTCTTTCTCTTCACCGATCTAGTTTGTCTCGTCCTACGCGACGTCTCGTGGCTTCCAACCATCCCATATACTCTCACTTCCCTTTAGGTTACTCTAGCTTTTCATTTCTCTTTTACGTCTAAATCTTTAGGATTTGTTGCACACTTCCCTGGGGGTCACCCATCCTCAGATTTCCCCCACCTTAGTATACTTAACCTCGAAACTTTGGTGGGATCCGGTGCCTTAATGCTGATATAATCGCGTCCGCTTCCTCACATGACCTCATCACATCATCTAGAGCAAATCGAAGCCTTACAGATTCCGAGGCATCTTCGTAACCCGTCCTTTCCCTTACAATTACTGTTTTGCCCTTTTTAATTCCTAGTGTTCACTTTTCACTTATGTGTACAACTACCCTTATTTGCCATTTCCTATAAGTACTCAGGTACTAGTATGCTTAGATTTCTACTCACCATCCTTTCATAATAATCTACAGCAAAACTAGTTGTCGACTCTCTGAATCCTCTATCAGACCTTGTCCCTCTTATACCATTCATTCTTTTCAAAATCTGTACACAGCAAATATCAACAATGCCACACAGGGCATACGGCTATATATCACATTCTAGCCACCCGGAACTGCCACTTTCAAGTAACAGATCAAATATATCAGGACTTACCCCTATAACTTTCCATATCATCACTTACCTCCTTCCGTCGTATGTAAGGCTTACATAAGAAATTTCGTTTCCTGTGACTTGGCTCTATCGCACGATCTATGAGAGAAAGAAGGTCAACAATCCCTAGATTCCCCGTTGTCTCCTGTTTATAAATGTGGCGCGCTTCACACGATAAAAAGGACTCTACTGGACACGACTTTGCAGACAACCCCTAGGACAAACCTGCTCTAATACCACTTTGTCACACCCTAATATCCCTAGGGTGTGATGGGCACCCGACCCCATATCCGAAGCCGAGCGAACCCACAGACTCTTAGCACACACATAATTTCTTTGGATTCTGAAATCAAATAAAAGTGAAATACATAGTAAGCTTTCAAAATCTTTCTTCTATCGATGTTTTCAAATCAGGCAAAATTTGTAATCATATAGAGTTTATCACATAATACAGAATGACATATCGGCCGATGGAGCCGCTTACAAAACTGACATACTATACCCACGACTCTGTCTGCAAAGTCTCTAACTTCGAACAAAACATCATAACGCATAAACTCTGACTCGGCAACATTCCAAGAGTAAACGGAGCTCGCCAATCCTGCTAAAACATCTTCTGACAAATCTTCTACTCATCTGTATGTACCTGCGTGGCATGAAACGCAGCCCCCGAAGAAGAGGGGGGTCAGTACGGAATATGTACTGAGTATGTAAGGCATGAAATATAGAAAACAGAATCATAATCGGAACAACGGAACAAAAGTAAGTACATTAGCTAGAAAAACCAAGGAGCTTATTTTCCAAACGTAACTCATGTATTCCGATGTCACATGTCAGAAAGAGTACAGAAAATGAATAAATCGTCCGAAGTGTCAGAATACTTACTTTCCAAACACAGATCATATGTGCTGACCTCATATGTCATCATATACATATACATATAACCTATCCATATGTAATGTGATAGTGCCGAGGAACGTACGGCCCGATCCATGTATAACATATAAGTGTCGAGGAACGTACGGCCTGATCCATATATATATATATATATATATATATATATATATATATATATATATATATATAACTTATACTGCCGAGGAACGTTCGGCCCGATCCATATACATATAAAATATACTGCCGAGGAACGTTCGGCCCAATCCATATACATATAACAAATACTGCCGAGGAACGTTCAGCCCGATCCATATACATATAACATATACTGCCGAGGAACGTTCGGCCCGATCCATAAATATAATATATACTGCTGCGGAACTTGCAGCTCGATCCATATTCATATATCATATATTATATTGTTATGGAATGTGCAGCCCGATCCATACATATAACATATACATATCCATAGTAATACTTCTTTTGAAAAACATATCTTGTTCATATATATACAGAAAGCAGAACATATCATGTTGCCGAGGCGTCGGCTCCGATCCATATATAACATAACATGTTAGCGGCGAGTATAACATAACGCACACAATGATACAACCGGCCCGAGGCTCGGCGGATGATATAATAGTAGCACGCACGGGCGGAGCATCGAGAACCATATCTGTATAACTCAATTCTAAGACTCGATCGACAAGTATGCTCACCGACCCCTGGAGGCTCAGAAACAAGTTTCAGGTCAATCCGAGTTAGTATGAGAAAGTTATGATCGTTTGAAGTACACAACGTTCTACGAACATTTCAGGAGCCCTTTTTGGAAAACCGAAGCAACAATCACATCACGTACCTTTCGGGTATCTTATGGGTCAAATAAAATATATCTTTTGGAACCATATGTACGTATCAGAACAGGTCAAAGATTCATTGGAACTTATAGAACTCTTTTTGGAACCAAACTATTTATGCACATCTCATTGTTCAATCATATAGTAGGCTTGAACATATTAAGCATACTCATACCCAGAAGTACGTGAGAATCGTAGACAGACTCGGGAACATATCAAATAGAACCTCGGAATTCATAAATACGCATCAAACCATATGAAACTACTTATGGAAATCAAGAACGTTGCCATCCTAGTGGCTCTAAGAGTAGGAATTTCTTTGAAGTCATACATATAAGTCATTTGCTCATTTCATACAGATCATGCCAAAAGAAAGAAAGGGTAAGCCTTACATACCTGTCCCACTTCCAATTAGCTATGCTTATTCATCCAAACTCGCTAGTCTACATTCAAGAGAATTGACATAATCATTAGACTAGTCGACATACACTTGTCTTAGTCTTTCAAATGAATTCATTTATTTTCTACCGAAATTTCGGCAGCATTTCCCCTGTAAATATACCATCCCCGAGAATCTAACTCGGCCAAAAATACAACAACAAATCCGAGAATTTAACTCGGCCAAAATGTCAACAACAATACCAACAATTATTCTACAATATCCACAATCGGTTCAAAACGCATATTAACATTAGCAACTTCTTTCCACAAACTTCAACGGCGTTTCGCTTATATTCAATTCATATTTGCTCACATATTCAAGTACTTATCCGGAACCTTTCAAACCATATTCAAGGACACTTTAAACAATCCGCACAACATTCTAAACAATCCAACCAACATGCCCCTTTACCCGAAACTTCCAAGTTCTACAAGAACATTAGTAACACATTTTCTTCTTTCACTTTCATGCACTACACCAACAATTTACACACTAATAACATTACCTTCCATAAATACAAGAACACTATTTTCAATTCTCATTAACTTCTAAAACAAGTCTCCAACCACTACAACTTCAACTAGAATCATTAAATTTTCATTCTCAACATAGAATTCATTACAACAATAACCCAAATACTAGATAAGATTAATTCACTCTCTTCTATACCATACCATAACCATACGGCCACAACTATATGTACACGGCCACAACTATATATTCATATTTTCATGATTTTCATTCCTTTCTACATACTACAACATACACAACCATACATAACATATAAAAGAAGATTAAATTCTTACCTTTTCCACCTAGCTTCCTTCTTGGCTAAAATTGCTCCTTGCAAGAATAAATGTTTTTCTTGCTCCAATAATTACTTCACTTTGCTAGAGACCTTCCAATTAGTAGAACATAATTTTTGAACAATTTTCCTCCAAGGTTCTTGCTCACCCCTACATGGCCGAATGGCCCTTTATTTTTTTTTCTCTTCTCAACATTTCTTGAATCTTCTAATGTTGAAGATGAAAATAATAAATGGATCATCCTTTTATAAACTAGCATTAAGTCTCCATATGGGCCTTGGCCCATTTGTGGTGGACGGCCACTTTGGCCCTTTTGGTTTCAAGCCCACTTTTTTTTTTTTTTTTGTTGTCTTGCAATTCAGGAGAAATTATTTTCCAAATTCCGAATTTGCCCTCAGCCTTCCTCAATATTACCATGAACCACATTGTGAATTTTCCTTTTTACCGTTAGCTTTTCTCAATATTTCCATACTAATAATATTCATAAATAGTATTCATAACAACTTGTACATTAAAATAATTTTGGAAAATGATCTTGCCCTTAACTTCTCGCAATTATCCGAACGTACAAAATACGGGCTATAACAGTTTTATTGACGAGATGTTGAGAACATTGAGAATTATTCATGCCTCCGAGACTGAATTCGTGGAGATGGCGTCTTATAGACTCCGAGATGTGGCGGTATTGTGGTATAATAATTGGATAGCATCAAGAAAAGAGAATGCACCTCCTCCCGTTTGGCAAGAATTCGTCGATGCCTTCATTCGCCATTATTTGTCACCCGAGGTCCGCCGAGCTAGAGCGGACAGATTTCTAAATTTGAAGAAAGGAAACATGAGCGCCCGGGAGTATAGCCTGAAATTTAATTCCTTGGCTAGGTATGCCCCGACTATGGTGGCCAATATGGGAGATAGGGCACACAGGTTTGTGAGTGGTTTGGGGCCACATTTCTTCAAGGATTGTTTGACGGCTTCGCTACAAAAAGGGGTGGATATTTCCCGAATATAAGCCCATGCTCAGAACTTAGAGGGACGACAGCCACCACCAAGAGGTGATCGTGATATTGATAGAAGGCAAAGCAAGAGGGCCAGATCTATGGGGGCAGGCAGTGATTATAGAGGGGGATCGAGGCAGAACTATTCCAAATATTCAGGCCAGTCGGCGACTAGTGCACCTCCTCGATTCACGGGTAGGAGATTTGATCGCTCCTTTCATTCAGGACCAGGTTAGAGTTTGAGGGTCTCAGATTCTTAGTTCAGGGAAGATTACAGTCAGAGGAGACCCTCAGTGCCGAGATGCAGCCAGTGCGGTAGACTGCATTCCAGAAAATGTCGTCAAGGTTCGGATGATTGCTATGCCTGTGGCCAGGTTGGGCATATGATGCGAGATTGCCCGTCAACGAGCAGTAGAGTGGGGATTCAGCCCACAGGATCAGCAGCTGGCTCCTCTTCCATACGCCCGATAGGGCAGGCTCCTCAGATTCCAGCAGGCCGAGGTAGAGTGTCACGACCCAGCCCCGTGGGCCGCGACTGGCGCCCTACTTGGGCACCCGGACAGACAAACATACCAAACCGTCATATTATAGATTATCTCAGATCTCATATTAATCATTAAAACAAATTTAAAATCAAATATTATCTTAAGAGGTCACGCTTGTAAAGATATCATATCCAAAGCCAAAAGGAGCGGCGGAATACACATCGCCGATCATATATATACTGATGCAAACATATGGGCTAGTTTGGCCGCCATAATAAATAGGACCGCATTAAGACATAAATCATAACGAAAATGAGTACACATAGGACCCACGACCCACATATATGACTACAAGTCTCTACAAATCCAAAACGAAGACATATGATGGGACAGGGCCCCGCCGTACCCAAATAGTCAGATATACAGAAATATATACATAGCAAAAGATGTATGTACCAAAAGTGGACTGCGGATCAAAAGGGAGTACTCCGAAATAGCAGAAAGTGGAGCCTACAGTGGTGGATCACTGGTATCTGTACCTGCGGGCATGAAACGCAGCCCCCGAAGAAAGGGGGTCAGTACGAAAGATGTACTGAGTATGTAAAGCATAGAGTACAGAAATATAAGCCACAACTGAAAACAAACCGGACACAAAAGGGGAATACTGAACAGTATATCAAAATCTGTACTGAAAACGTATATACCTAATGCAGATAAAATTATGCAAAAGCTCAGGAACGTGGTCACCACTCCGACGCTGGTGCTACACACAGCATAACACCAGAAGGTTCAAATCTCCGTACATCCCCGAACACACATATCATCATAACATATCACCATCCATATCACAGCATAACTCCAAACGGAACCCGGCCCTATGGCGAGGTCTCGGGAACCGTAACACAACATAATAAGGGCACGAGCGGAGTCGTGAGCAAACAATGCAATTTATATATCAAAACACCTTTTGAAACTTGATAATATCATATGCTAACGCATTAGTCAAGTAGTTCGACAATTAGTCAATACGGGGTTCGTTTCACAAAAGTATTTCCAAAGTAGTATTTATGGTTCAAAATATAATTTAGAATATCGTGGCAGTCAAAACATTACTTTATGATAGTCAAAATTCATAAACAAAAGTGCTTTGCCGACATTGTACAAAATGAGACTAATAGAGCAAACAAGGGACCCTCGATGCTAGCGGGCCCACCTCGGATCAAGTCGAGGTGGCGGACATGAATCACGGACATTTGGGGTCTACGGAATCATACATGGAAGTTTCGAAGTAATTCGATTACATTTATAAAAGTTCTGGACATTTGATCACTTTTCAACAAAATATGAGTTTTATAATTCAATTCAATTGAGTGAATAGTACTCAATATCCAATTCGGATTTCTAGGAACAGAATTGCCCTCGGGGCTCCAATATCGACTTAGTATACCTAAGACATGCCAAAAGAAGGAATGGGTAGCCTTACATACCTTATATACGTCTTACGCTCGTCCAAACCTCCAAATACCGTTTCGCTCAGAATCTACAAATGGTCAAAGTTACTAATTAGGAATTGCGAAACTTTAAGAATTCATTTAACTTTATATTTGTCTACCGAAATTTCGGCAGCACTTCCTCTATACATATAACATCCCCGAGGCTTAACTCGGCTCAATATCAACAACAACAACCCCACAATACCAAATGAATCAAGAATCACAACAAAATAGGTTCTAGCATCAATATTCTTCCTTTCTACATAAAGCGACAACTTCCATTCAAACTCCACAATATCAAACTAATATCCACATTATCATATTCATTTACTCATTCAAGGTTATTCAAACGTATTCCAATAATATTCCATGCAATATACATGAATTCAAGTAATCCGCCACTTTCCGTATTCTATCCGAAACGTCAACGACTACGATGAACCTACTAACTCGCATTGTTTCCTCCCAAATTTATTAACAACAACCATAATCCACATTTAAAGTCTTACTTTCACAATTATGTAAGAATATACAAAAATCATATAATTTTCCCATATCAACATACAACCAACTTCAATGCCAACTCACTTCGTTAAACCTTTATTTACGTCATAAATGCCACAACGACACAACTAGCAAGCTAAATAAAATTTAACTCACCTCCCCATACCATTATGGCTCACGACCATACATGCTTCACACACACACACGCCATGCACACACACATCACAATTCCATGGTTTTTCATGCAATTTTAACCATTTTAACACATATGATTCTTCCATAACAAAAGAGATAAAATTCTTACCTTTTTCTTCAAGAATTTCCACTTTGTAAAAAAAGTACTCTTTTGCTTCCAAATTTGTATCACATTGAAGAGGGTTTCCAACTTAATAGGAAAACTAGAAGATTGTGATTTTTGGACCAAGAATTGATGAGCTAAATTTTTTTCTTTCTCTTCCTCTCTCTAGCCGAAACCCTCTTAGTATTTGGCTCTCTCTCTCTCTTGTTTGTTGTCTTGAAATGTTCTAGTGAATCCCATACAATTTTGACCCTTTTTATTTAAAATGCCACATGGAAGAATTCCCATGGGCTTGGGCTTGGCCACCCCATAGCTCTTGGGCCTCAATTCCATTAAATTCTTTTTTGAGCCCAATTCATTGTGGATTTTATTTGTAATTTCCGAAACTAATTCCCGAAATTCCAATTTCGCCCTTGGCCTTCTTCCGTATTTCCGCATCAATATTTTTCATGAATAACACACATATATGAAATAAAATCAAATATAGCCCTCATTTCCTACAAGCAAGATTATTCCATTTTTTTCCGAATGCGCAAACACGGGATATAACATTCTCCCCCCCTTTAGAACATTCGTCCTCGAATGTTAAATTAGCCTTATAGGGTTTTATAAATATGGTGGGGGAGTCTCTTTTTAGGAATAGCACACATAAGTCATTTGTCAATCAATATAACCAACTTAAGAGCTTAGATTACCTGTGGGCGTAGGAAACAAGTGGGGATACTCTTTCTTCATTTCGTCCTCTGCTCCCCATGTCATTTCTTCTTTATCATTGTTTCGCCAAAAGACCTTAACGGAGGGTATATTATTTTTGGTACGTAGCCTCCTCACCTGACGATCCAGAGTAGCCACAGGTTGCTCTTCATAAGACAAGTCTTCCGTCACCCGAATATCATCCACCGGAAGTTTTCTGGAAGGATCACCGACACATTACGGAGCATGGATACAAGGAATACCGGATGTAGTGCCTCCAGATCAAATGGTAAATCTAACTCATAGGCGGCCTCAATTATCTTCCGAATAAGCTGATACGGCCCGATGTACCACGGACTAAGCTTACTCTTTTACCGAATCCCATTACGCCCTTCACAGGCGATTAGTCACATCCGGCTCAATTAATTTAGTTTCGCCCACATCGAACCAACCAATCGAAAATCTGCATTTTCTACCGTATAAGGTCTCGTATTTCGTATGGTGTTATCTGGATAATGGAACGATAACTATTATTATAATAAGCAAATTCAGTTAACGGTAAATGATCACCTCCACTATCCTTGAAATCAATAACATATACCCGTAGCATATCTTCCAGTGTCTGAATAGTACGCTCGGCCTGTCCGTCGGACTGAGGATGACATACTGTGTTATGACTCACATGAGTTCTCAACCCTCCCTGGGACGATCCCCAGAAGTTAGCCGTAAACTGGGCACCTCTGTCGGTTATAATAGATACAGAGATTCCGTGAAATCTTGCTATCTCTTTAATATGTCATCTGGCATAATTCTCAGCCCAATAAGTAGTCCTGACCAGGAGAAAACGGGCTGATTTCGTCAATCTATCAACAATAACTCAAATAGAATCATACCTGCGTGCAGTGCGCGGTAAACCCATAATGAAGTCTATATTAATCATTTCTCATTTCCAAGCTGGAATTTCATTTCCTGTAGAAATCCGCCGGGCTTTTGATTCTCGATCTTGACTCACTGAGAATTTGGGCATTGGCCAGCGAACTATACAGTGTCCCTTTTCATACTGTCCCATCAGTATAAACATTTAAGATCATGGTACATTTTCGTGGATTCAGAATGAATAGAATGTCGAACATTATGTGCTTCGCCCATAGGCCATTGCGGCCCTGCAACGTCAGGCACACATAATCCGCCTCTGTATAGCAATATCCATCAGGTGAAACCTCGAACTGGGTCTTTTCTTGTCGAGGGTTGTATCTCTGTACTGTACCAGAATAGGATCCTCGAACCGGCGCTGTTTTACCTCTACCATAATTGATGACTCAGCAATTTCTCGAACAGAAATTCCAGTATCTCCAGAATCTACCAAACAGACTCCGAAGCTGACTAACTGATAAATTGTCACGAACCAATTCTTTCTTATCAGACTGTATATCAGTCAAACTGCCCACGGACTTGCGGCTAAGTACGTCAACTACCAAACTAGCTTTTCCAGGATGATACAACATATTAACATCATAATCTTTCAATAATTCGAACCATCTTCTCTGCCTCAAATTCAGCTCCTTTTTGTTAAAATATACTGGAGGCACTTATGGTCCGTATAAATATCAACGTGGACCCTATGCAAGTGATGCCGCCAAATCTCTAAAACATGAATCACCGCAGCTAATTCCCGGTCATAAGCGAAATAATTTCTCTCGTGCGGTCTGAGCTGTCGGGGAACATAGACTATAATCTGACCATGTTGTACTAATGCAAAACCTGTCCCAATACCGGAAGCATCATAATAAATAACTTGCCCGTCTGCCCCCTTTTAGGAAGAACTAGGACTGGAGTTGTAATTAATTTTTCCTTCAGCAACAGGAAACTGCATTCAAAAGTACCGGTTCACTGAAATTCCACTGCCTTCTGAGTTAGCTTCGATAATAGTGTCGTAGCAGACACAAAGTTCTCCACAGACCTCCTGTGATATCCGGCCAATCCCAAAAATTATGTACCTCAGTTGATGTCGAAGACCTAGGCTAATTCTTTATCTCTTTGATCTTGTGTGTGTCAATTATTTCCATTTGTACTTACTTTACTTCACTTTCATCCGCTTTCCCCCTTTGGGGTTATACTTATACCGTATCCGTGTCTTTTCTTTCTAATTTATAACTTGGTTTTCTTCGTACAAGACCTTAACAAAATCACGAGGCGATGAGAACTCTCGGTTATATAGTACAAAATCTTATCTGATAGCTGGCACTCGAATAATTTAATTAATATAGCAATTTATCCTTTAATAATCATATCCTTCCTTCATACCCGTCCCTTATCCGTTGTTCTATTTTTCTCAATAGTCAAATTACTCAATATTCGCATGATTCATCATTCCATGCCATAGGTTTTTCTTTTGCCCTGCATTATTACATTCCAGTTCATTTTTCGCAAGTAATTTCGTGCCTTGCCCGTCGACTCTTTTAGGAGATCTGCTTAATTACGTTCCTTACGGTTCACCCCCCTTTGGTCTCCTTACCTTCCACTCAATTATTCTCTTTTCTTTCCAAAATATCGCCGTATTAGCATCTTCCAATCTCAACCCATAGCAAAATCAATATCTGTTTATCTCATAACATCTGTATCATACCTTTCACTTTGTCTCATAAATTCTATTCTGTTAATGTCTTCCATATATTATAGCACTGTCTATTAAGGTTCTCCAATCGATCGGCAAAATCATAAATGGGGTCCTATACATACATATATATATCACTGTCATTTCTTTCACAAGACATCTGCAATCATTGGTTCAACTCACTCTAATTCTAGAGCTGCATTGCTCTTTCTTCTTTTTCACCAATCTAATCCGTCTCAGCCCACGCGACCTTTATAAAGTTTCTGATCATTCCACGTACCCTAATTTCCTTTTAGGTTACTCCAACTTTCCTATTCGCCTCTTGTATCCATATTTGCGAAAATATTTGTACATTTCCCAGGGGGTCACCCATCCCAGAATTGCTCTGGCCCTGGCACGCTTAACCTTACAACTTTAATGCATTTAGACGCGTTAAGGCCGGTATAATGGCATAAATTTCCCCGCACAACCTTTATCACATAATTTAAGGCAAATCGGGGTCTTACGTATTTTCAAAACGTTCTCGTAGCGGGTTCTACCCCGATCTAGAGAGAATTCCTTTACTTTTCAGACTATATAGTCACCGTGTCGCCCCCTGTAAATCCTCAATATTCACCTTCATGCATATATATATAATTCTTTTTGAGTCGTGAGCGAACCATTTAATTCTCAACTACCTGTCATACACTTCGTATCCTTCCAATAAAATAAAACTTAATTGTTGGACATTTTTTCCCTTCAGCATGGGCTTTTCTAAAGCACGATGTGGTTGGGACGTATTCTGGTCCGTTCAAATGAATTGCAAATTTGCTGCTCATATATGCTTTCTCGAATTAAAATTTCCCAAATAAGGGTAATGCTTCTTACAAATGACATGGAGAGTATCTCTTAAACTTTAATCCAACATAGTAGATTTACCCTATCGGTATCGACCTTCAAGACAGGTTAAGAATTTATATCTCATTTCCCTTTTCGTATTTCTAGAAAAATTTGGGCAGAGGTTCCTCTGTATTTCTTACTATCCCAAAACCTGTACACAGGAAATACCAACCATGCCTCGCAGGGCCAACACATATACGTATATACATATCATATCATATCGCCTCATAGCCACACGGGGCTAACAATTTCAAATAAAAGTATAAATATGCTGAGGCTTACCTCACATGCCCAACTCAACTGCACCTGCTACACTGTTCATGTTTATTTCTCTTTTCAATGTTCGACTTTATGTTTTAATCGTGCTTCAGAATACCTTACCCAACATACGTCTTTCATACCATTGCTTACCTGAGTATTGTGTAGCTTCCAATGTCAGCAGTCGCTGTCTTACGTCGATACGGCTCTCCAGCTGCAATCAAGGGTTAGAAAAAAAAAAGGAATTCATTTCCTACAGCTGGCTCTATCGCACGATCTAAGATCCAAAGAAAGGGATCACCCTAAATGCCCTGTAGCCTCCTGTTTATAGATGTGGTGCACAACACACCGATAAACAAGACTTTACGAGACACGGCCTGTAGACATTCCGAGGATAAACCGCTCTGATACCACTTTTGTCACGACCCAGCCCCGTGGGCTGCGACTGGCGCCCTACTTGGGCACCCAGACAGACAAACATACCAAACCGTCATATTATAGATTATCTCATATCTCATATTAATCATTAAAACAAATTTAAAATCAAATATTATCTTAAGAGGTCACGCTTGTAAAGATATCATATCCAAAGCCAAAAGGAGCGGCGGAATACACATCGCCGATCATATATATACTGATGCAAACATACGGGCTAGTTTGGCCGCCATAACAAATAGGACCGCATTAAGACATAAATCATAACCAAAAGGAGTACACATAGGACCCACGACCCACATATATGACTACATGCCTCTACAAATCCAAAACGCAGACATATGACGGGACAGGGCCCCGCCGTTCCCAAATAGTCAGATATACAGAAGTATATACGTAGCAAAAGATGTATGTACCAAAAGTGGACTCCGGATCAAAAGGGAGTACTCCGAAATAGCTGAAAGTGGAGCCTACAGTGGTGGATCACTGGTATCTGTACCTGCGGGCATGAAACGCAGCCCCCGGAGAAAGGGGGTCAGTACGAAAGATGTACTGAGTATGTAAATCATAGAGTACAGAAATATAAGCCACAACTGAAAACAAACCGGACACAAAAGGGGAATACTGAACAGTATATCAAAATCTGTACTGAAAACGTATATACCTAATGCAGATAAAATCATGCAAAAGCTCAGGAACGTGGTCACCACTCCGACGCTGGTGACACACACAGCATAACACCAGAAGGTTCAAATTTCCGTACATCCCCGAACACATATATCATCATAACATATCACCAGCCATATCACAGCATAACTCCAAACGGAACCCGGCCCTATGGCGAGGTCTCGGGAACCGTAACACAGCATACGGCCGAATTTATCATAGCGCGCACAAACCATAGCCGGCCCGGGAACCGGTGAACGAAGTCATAATAAGGGCACGAGCGGAGTCGTGAGCAAACAATGCAATTTATATATGAAAACACCTTCTGAAACTTGATAATATCATATGCTAACTCATTAGTCAAGTAGTTCGACAATTAGTCAATACGGGGTTCGTTTCACAAAAGTATTTCCAAAGTAGTATTTATGGTTCAAAATATAATTTAGAATATCGTGGCAGTCAAAACATTACTTTATGATAGTCAAAATTCATAAACAAAAGTGCTTTGCCGACATTGTACAAAATGAGACTAATAGAGCAAACAAGGGACCCTCGATGCTAGCGGGCCCACCTCGGATCAAGTCGAGGTGGCGGACATGAATCACGGACATTTGGGGTCTACGGAATCATACATGGAAGTTTTGAAGTAATTCGATTACATTTACAAAAGTACCGGACATTTGATCACTTTTCAACAAAATATGAGTTTTATAATTCAATTCAATTCAATTGAGTGAATAGTACTCAATTTCCAATTCGGATTTCTAGGAACAGAATTGCCCTCGGGGCTCCAATATCGACTTAGTATACCTAAGACATGCCAAAAGAAGGAATGGGTAGCCTTACATACCTTATATACGTCTTACGATCGTCCAAAACTCCAAATACCGTTTCGCTCAGAATCTACAAATGGTCAAAGTTACCAATTAGGAATTGCGAGACTTTAAGAATTCATTTAACTTTATATTTGTCTACCGAAATTTCGGTAGCACTTCCCCTATACATATAACATCCCCGAGGCTTAGCTTGGCTCAATATCAACAACAACAACCCCACAATACCAAATGAATCAAGAATCACAACAAAATAGGTTCTAGCATCAATATTCTTCCTTTCTACATAAAGCGACAACTTCCATTCAAACTCCACAATATCAAACTAATATCCACATTATCATATTCATTTACTCATTCAAGGTTATTCAAACGTATTCCAATAATATTCCATGCAATATACATGAATTCAAGTAATCCGCCACTTTCCGTATTCTATCCGAAACGTCAACGACTACGACGAACCTACTAACTCGCATTGTTTCCTCCCAAATTTATTAACAACAACCATAATCCACATTTAAAGTCTTACTTTCACAATTATGTAAGAATATACAAAAATCATATAATTTTCCCATATCAGCATACAACCAACTTCAATGCCAACTCACTTCGTTAAACCTTTATTTACGTCATAAATGCCACAACGACACAACTAGCAAGCTAAATAAAATTTAACTCACCTCTCCATACCATTATGGCTCACGGCCATACATGCTTCACACACACACACACGCCATGCACACACACATCACAATTCCATGGTTTTTCATGCAATTTTAACCATTTTAACACATATGATTCTTCCATAACAAAAGAGATAAAATTCTTACCTTTTTCTTCAAGAATTTCCACTTTGTAAAAAAAGTACTCTTTTGCTTCCAAATTTGTATCACATTGAAGAGGGTTTCCAACTTAATAGGAAAACTAGAAGATTCTGATTTTTGGACCAAGAATTGATGAGCTAAATTTTTTTCTTTCTTTTCCTCTCTCTAGCCGAAACCCTCTTAGTCTTTGGCTCTCTCTCTCTCTCTTGTTTGTTGTCTTGAAATGTTCTAGTGAATCCCATACAATTTTGACCCTTTTTATTTAAAATGCCACATGGAAGAATTCCCATGGGCTTGGGCTTGGCCACCCCATAGCTCTTGGGCCTCAATTCCATTAAATTTTTTTTTGAGCCCCATTCATTGTGGATTTTATTTGTAATTCCCGAAACTAATTCCCGAAATTCCAACTTCACCCTTGTCCTTCTTCCGTATTTCCGAATCAATATTTTTCATGAATAACACACATATATGAAATAAAATCAAATATAGCCCTCATTTCCTACAAGCACGATTATTCCAAATTTTTCCGAATGCGCAAACACGGGATATAACATAGAGGCCGAGGGGGATTACCTACTTCAGGTGCCACTCAGCCCCGTATGTATGCTTTAGCAGGGCGACGGGATCTTGAGTCCTCCCCAGATGTGGTTACTGGTACATTATGTATATTTTGCTATAATGTATATGCCTTGATAGATCCGGGTTCAACGTTTTCCTATATTACCCCGTATGTCCCTGGTAGTATTGGGGTGAAACCTGAGCCAATCAAACCTTTTGAGGTATCTACTCGGGTTGGTGATCCCGTGATAGCTAGGTAAGTGTATAAAAGTTATGTGATAGTGATATGTGATCGCCAAACTAAAGCTGATTTAGTTGAGCTGGAAATGTTAGAATTCGATGTGATTATGGGTATGGACTGGTTGGTCTCATGTTATGCTAATGTAGATTGCCGGATGAAAGTAGTTCGATTTCAATTTTCGGGAGAACCCGTGCTTGAATGGAAGGGTAATACAGCATCTCTAAGAGGTAGGTTTATTTCCTATCTCAAGGCAAGAAAGATGATAGCCAAAGGCTGCATTTATCATCTAGTCCGAGTTCATGATACCGAAGCAAAGTCACCAACTTTCCAATCTGTTCCGGTAGTAAATTAATTTCCGGATGTATTTCCAGATGAACTTCCAGGCCTTCCTCTAGAAAGACAAATTGACTTCGCCATCGATGTGTTGCCGGACAGCAAGTCTATTTCTATTCCTCCTTATCGAATGGCTCCGACATAATTGAAAGAGCTAAGGGCGTAGTTGAAAGATTTACTTCAGAAGGGATTTATTAGACCCAGTTCATCGCCGTGGGGAGCACTAGTCTTGTTCGTGAGAAAGAAAGATGGTTCCCTACGAATGTGCATCGATTATAGGCAGTTGAACAAGGCGACGATAAAGAACAAATATCCTCTCCCAAAGATTGATGATTTATTTGATCAACTACAGGGTGCCCAGTGGTTTTCTAAAATAGACTTGAGGTTGGGTTATCATCAAATGAGGGTTAGAGAAGAAGATATTCCCAAAACAGCTTTCAGAACAAGATATGGCCACTATGAATTCGGGGTGATGTCGTTTGGGTTGACCAATGCTCCGGCCGTGTTTATGAATTTGATGAATAATGTGTTCAGGCCACTCTTGGACTTGTTCGTGATAGTATTCATTGATGATATTCTGGTGTATTCTCGCACAGAACCAGAACATGCAGATCACTTGCGTATCGTACTTGGGATTCTTCGAGCTCGAGAATTATTTGCAAAATTTTCAAAGTGCGAGTTTTGGCTGAATTTCATAACATTTCTGGGCCATGTTATTTCAGATGACGTTATTCGAGTTGATACTCAGAAAATTGAAGCAGTAAAGAATTGGCCAAGGCCTACGACGCCTACCCAAGTTCGTAGTTTTCTGGGATTGGCAGGTTATTATAGAAGATTCGTAGAGGGTTTTACATCTATTTCAGCCCCATTGACGAAGCTAACCCAGAAGTCAGCTAAATTTCAATGGAATGACGATTGTGAGCGCAGTTTCCAAGAGTTGAAGGACAGATTGACCTCAGATCCAGTCTTAACACTTCCAGAAGGGTTAAATAGTTATGTGGTATACTGTGATGCTTCCGGTTTGGGTTAGGATGTGTGTTAATGCAGCACGGTAGAGTTATTGCTTATGCTTCGAGACAGTTGCGGAAGCATAAAAAGAACTATCCAACTCATGACCTCAAATTAGCTGCGGTTATTCAAGCATTAAAGATATGGAGACATTACTTGTATGGTGGCATGTTGACATCTATACCAATCATAAAAGCCTTCAGTACATTTTCAAGAAGAAGGAGTTAAATCTGCGACAAAGGCGGTGGTTAGAATTGTTGTAAGATTATGATGTGAATATTTTCTACCACCCCGAAAAAGCAAATGTAGTAGCCGATGCGCTTAGCCGCCGATCAATGGGTAGTTTATGTGAAGTTCCTCCAGAAAGGAAAGAAATGATTCATGAGCTTTACCAGTTAGCTAATCTTGGAGTGCACGTAATTGATTCAGGTAGTGCAGGGATGGGTATTAATGATCCCACAATTTCGTCTCTGAATGCTGAAGTGAAAGAGCATCAGTATGAAGATCCGCAGTTGAGCCACTATAGAGACACATTTCATGAAAAAGAGAGATCTTCATTTAAAACTTCGATGGATGAGATCCTTAGATACCATGGCAGGCTATGTGTTCCGAATGTTGCAGAATTACACCGACGAATTCTTGAAGAAGCCCATTACTCTCAGTATTCTATTCACCCGGGTGCAACAAAGATGTATCACGATCTCAAATTGATATATTGGTGGGATGGCATGAAGAGAGACATAGCAGAATTCGTAGCCCAATGTCCAAATTGTCAGCAAGTAAAGATCGAACATCAGAAGCCAGGAGGGTTATTGCAAGCGATGGAAATTCCTACGTGGAAATGGGAAATTATCAATGTGGATTTTATTATAGGATTTCCCCGTTCCCAAGGCAAGTATGATTCTATATGGGTAATTGTGGACAGATTAACAAAGGCATCTCATTTTCTCCCAGTCAGAACCACGTACTTCGCAGAAGATTATGCGAGATTGTATCTCAAAGAGATTGTGCGACTTCATGGTGTTCCATTATCCATTATTACAGATAGAGGAGAACAGTTCACAACCATGTTCTGGAAGTCCTTTCAAGAGGGTCTAGGCACCCAGGTGAAGCTTAGCATGGCATTTCATCCACAGACTGATGGACAAGCCGAGCGTACTATTCAAACTTTGGAAGATATGCTACGGGCATGTGTATTAGATTTTGGTGGTAGCTGGGATGATCTGTTATCCCTTATTGAGTTTGCTTACAACAATAACTACCATTCCAGTATCCAAATTTCTCCGTATGAAGCCCTATATGGAAGGACATGTAGGTCCCCAATTGGACGGTTTGTGTCACACCCTAATCTCGCTAGGGTGTGATGGGTACCCGACCCTTACTTAGGGCCGAGCGAACCCGCTAACTCCTACTATACACATAATCGTTTTCGACTCTTAAATCAAATAAGAATGAAATATATAGTTAAGGCTTCCAGAATCATTCTTTTCATCGTTCTTAAGCCAAGTAAAATCTGCTATCATATGGAATCTGTAACCTAATGCATAATGGTGCATCGGCTTACAGAGCCGCTTACAAGACTGACAACCCACATACGTGACTCTGTCTGCAAAGTCTCTAACATCAATCAGAAATCATAACATATATACTCTGACTCGGCAACACTCCGGAAGGAAGTGGAGCTCGCCAATCCCGCTGGAACACCTTCTAGCAAAGTCTTCTACTCATCTGGGTGTACCTGTGTGCCATGAAACGCAGCCCCCGAAGAAAGGGGGTCAGTACGGAATATGTACCGAGCTTGTAAGACATGAAATACAGTAAAGAAAATCATAACAAAACGGAGATTTACCAGAAACAAAATTTGACTTTTAAAAGCATCAATGCACTTGCCTTTTGAAATGAAAATCATGCATACATTATCATATACTGTACCCGAACCATTATGGGACTCGGTGGATAAAATCATGTCATCACATTATCATATCATCATGCATGCATATATATAAATATATATACCGTACCCGACCCTCTAGTGAGGGACTCGGTGAATGAAGTCATACCGTACTCGGCCCATACTGGGACTCGGTGCCATAATCATGTCATCATATACATATACCGTACCCGGCCCATCATGGGACTCGGTGCCATAATCATATCATCATATACATATACCGTACCCGGCCCTCTAATGAGGGACTTGGTGAACAATGCAATGGAATACGCGCGATAACATATCCTGGCCCGGGACACAGTGAAAGATACATTGAGGCATGCACGAGCAGAGTAGTGAGAAACTATATGCACATAAATCAAATTTTAAGACTCGATGAATAAGTACTCAAAACGACACTTGAAGGATCACAAACACGTTTCGGGTCAATCCGAGTTAGTTTAAGAATGTTATGAACATTTTAGTGCAGAAACCTCTATGAACGTTTCAGAAGCTATCTTTGGAAGATCAAAGCAATAGTCATATCAAGTACCTTTCGAATATCGCTATGGATCAAATCAAAATAGAACTTTTGGGACCACACACATGTATCAAGACATAACAAAACGGTTTTCGGAAGTCAAGAACGTTAGCCATCCTAGTGGCTCTAAGAATAGGAGTTTCTTTGAAATCATATGTATACATTGTCTGTTTGTCTCACAAAGATCATGCCAAAAGAAAGAAAGGGTAAGCCTTACATACCCGTTCCACGTCTTATTAGCTACGCTTATTTATCCAAGCTTGCTAGTCTACATTCAAAAGAATTTACACAATCATTAGATTCGTCATCATACACTTGCCTTAGTTTCTCAAATAATTCACTTATAATCTGCCGACAACAATACCAACAACCACATTGACAACTTCAACACTCAATTCAAAATGCATTCTAACGTTAGTAACTCCTTTTACATAATTCAACGACATTTCACTTATATTCAATTCAATCACAACAACCCAACTTACAATCTTCCAGACTCAATAAAATTAACACATTTCTCACCTCCAAATTCATGCATTATATCTAAAACCACACGTTGACAAAATGATCTTCACAAAGACAAGAAACCATGCTAGTGTCATATTAACTTCTTCAACAATCCCACAATGATCACAACTTCATTTCAAGCCATCAAACCTTTCTTTTTCTCATGGAATCCACAACAACAACAATCAAAATACTAAATAAAACCAATTCATCACATTCTACCAACATGGCCCTATTCGGCCACAACCTCCACATGCACATTTCATGAATTTCATCCATTTCTACATGCTACAACACTCACAAATCATCCATAACACATGAGAGAGAAGATTAAACCTTACCTTTTTCCACTTGTCCTCTTACTTGGCTAGGGATGTATATTGCACAAATGAATGATTTGATTGCTCCATTAACTCCTCCATGTTAACAAGGACCTTCCAATTGGTTGGAATGCTAGAAGAAAATTATTTTTCTTGATCAACTCCTATGGCACCATATTCGGCTAGCCATGGTCGAATGGTTCTCCAATTTTTTTCTTGAAGTTTCCTTGAGTTGGAATGAATAATTTGTCTTGCTATGTAAGCATGTCCATATATATATATATATATATACATATATATATAGATATATAGCCTATAAAAGGGTGGACACATGCCCCACCTCATGGCTTGAGTTAATTGGCCAAGCCATGGGTGGGACCCCCACACACACACCACACGGCCAAGTTGGCTTGGTCTTGAACCTTCTTGAATTTTTATGAATTTCCCTTTTTGCCCCTAGCCTTCCACAATATTACCATGAACCACCTTGTGAATTTCCCTTTTTACCCCTAGCCTTTCTCAATATTTTCATACTAATAAACAACTTGTGTATTAAAATAACTTTGGAAAATAGTCTTGCCCTTGACTTATCATGACTATCTTGAAATATCCGAATGTACAAAATATGGGATATAACATTCTCCCCCGCTTTAGATCATTCGTCCTCGAATGTTCAACAGGCCTCATGGGGTGTTATAATTCTTCGGGAGGGTCCCTCTTATAGTTGTCCTTTTCTTCATGCTCATTCCATATCTTTCACCCTATTTTCTTTATAATCGAACTCCTCGATGTTTACATGAGTCCTCATTCCGTGTCATGGGTTTTCTAATCCACCGCGCCAACTCATTATCCTTGTCCTTCCCAGGTCATCTCTTCTCTGTTATTGTTTCGCCACGACACCTTAACAGAAGCCACGTCTTTGGTACGCAATCTTCACTTGAAGATCTAGTGTGGCTATAGGCTACCTCTTTATCCTCATGTCTGCCTCATGGTACACTTATTGTCAATTCGTTTCTACTTCTTTCAGGTATCCTTCTGATGTGCCGATATGTTTTGAACTCTGGCCCCGAGTTAATAAATTTTCCTCCTCTGGAGCTTGAAATTATTATGATTCCTTTTAAGTCTAACATAATATGTTCTCCCCCCCTCCTTTTTTTAAGGGGCTCCTTGTACGCCAGCAGTCTTCGAGTACCCTCGTCTACGATAATTACCTACCGCCCTTCACTTTCTTCTTAAAGCCGGGTTTCGTTATCGTATAGTCTGGTCTGTCTATCTTCTTGCTACTTGCACTCTCGTATCTAACTAGAATACTTATAAGGGTATCCAATTCCGATGCCTTCTTTCTCGTCTTTCCATACCTCTGTCTTTTGTGACTAACGGTGTCCTGGACTCACTAGTTCATGGAAACGTCGAGATTCACTGTGTCCTTTTATGAAGTCTTCGATTATACCTTACTCCTCGTCTTCCTTCCAACTCTGTGCATGACATATCGAAAAATTCCTTACCATAAGTTTTCTTTCATTTTCTGTCTACATCATCATTTTGTCCACATTTCCATACCCTTCCATCCACTATTAGTCCTTTCGCCCATTTAGCTCACTTACTCGTAAGTCTTCTTCACTATGTGTTTACATTGCAGCTGTACATCCATGTTTTTCGAGCGTCCCGCTACTTTTGCTCTTAGCACAGAATCCTTACAGTTTACACTCTCTCTATCCTCGCTCATCGAACCTTTAATTATTTTTAGGATGCTATGACCGAGCGGTTCCCCATGCGTGTTCCTTGTATTTCATTCCATGTCCTCCAAGATCGAATCTCTCAAACCTCACATGAATTCTCATTCCATGCTATTAATTTCCCAATCAACAGTGTCGACCCATCATCCTTGTTCTTTCCTCAATGCGTAATCGGGTTCCTACCGCTAACTCGTTAAGATATCCTTTTTATTCCTATGGTTAAAGATTTCCAATTATTTTGCTCCTAAATGTTCTCCTCTTCCTTCAACTAACCTGTTAGTATACCTTTCCTACTTTCATCCTTAACCCTCCTTGGGTTTCTTCCTCCTCGAGTACTTTTCTTCTCTTGTTATTTGCATCATCAGCTCTAAAGTTCGTAAAACATTCATTCAAATGCGCAGATCCGTTCTATTCTTAAGTCGTCCTTTCAGGAAAGCTCTTCCATGTCCGAGACAACCACATTAATATGGCTGCACATTTATTCCTCTATATACCTTTCAAGGGCCGAAATCTTCTAACATCGTCACAAGGCTTAATCATCCTTTTTCTTTTCTTGCTTCACATCCCTTGTCATAGTCACTATTCCTTTAGCCCCACTTATTGAAATTGGTTCTCGAACCTCACACATTCCTCTTTTGTTCCATATTACCACACTTTATCCTTTTCACATGCCTATCTTTAAATTTTTACGCAAGTAGTCTCGTGCTTTGCCGGTAATTTCTCTCGGGGACTTCACTCACTGAGGTTTCTTACCTTTCAACTTTTTCCGACATTTTGATCTCCTTGCCTTCCATTTACTCACTCTCTTTCTTTTCCAAATATCGTTGTATTAGACTTTCCAATCTTAACCTGTAGTGAAAATAACATCAGCTTACCTTGTAACACTTGTACCATTTATTTTTGTTGTCACTTGAACTTTGGTACCCTTGCTCGATTGATGCCTTCCATACCGTAACACCGATTGCTGGGATACACATGCCCATCGATACAGTCATAAATAGGATACCATATGCACATATATATATATATATATATATATATATATATATATATATATATATATATATATATATATATATATATGTATATTTATTATCATCTCACTTACAAAATATTTCCAAATGCTATTCAACCTCCTCCTAGTTCTAGAGCCGTGATGCACTTTCTTTCTCTTCACCGGTCTAGTCTGCCTCGTCCTATGCGACCTCTTAAGGGTTCCAACCATTCCGTATACTCTAATTTACCTTAGGCTATTCTAGCTTCTCATTTTCCTCTTATGTCTAAACCTATAGGATTTCTTGCACACTTCCCAGGGGGTCACCCATCCTAATATTTCTCTCACCTTAGCACTCTTAACCTTGAAACTTCGATGAAATCCGGTGCATTAGTGCCGATATAATCGCATCCACCTCACCGCATGACCTTCATTACACAATCTGGAGCAAGTCGAAGTCTTACAGGTTCCGAGACATTCTCGTAACACGTCTTTCTCCTTTACAATTACTATTTCAGCCTTTTCAATTCCCAATTTTCACCTTTTACCTATGTGTATGACTACTACCTTTCGTCCTAAATTCCTAGATTCCCGATGGTAGGGAACACACCTTCGTTGCCGTTACTTATGAATACTCGATTATCCACCTCTTTGGACTTCCGCTCGCCATTCTTATATAATAATGTACGGCAGAACTGATTGTCGAGTTTCCCTGAGTCCCCCAACAGACCTTGTTCCTACTATACGTCGAATATAATCCATCTTAATCCTTGGTGAACAATGCAATGGAATACGCGCGATAACATTTCCTGGCCCGGGACACAGTGAAAGATACATTGAGGCATGCACGAGCAGCGTAGTGAGAAACTATATGCACATAAATCAAATGTATACATTGTCTGTTTGTCTCACAAAGATCATGCCAAAAGAAAGAAAGGGTAAGCCTTACATACCTGTTCCACGTCCTATTAGCTATGCTTATTCATCCAAGCTTGCTAGTCTACATTCAAAAGAAGTTACACAATCATTAGATTCGTCATCATACACTTGCCTTAGTTTCTCAAATAATTCACTTATAATCTGCCGACAACAATACCAACAACCACATTGACAACTTCAACACTCAATTCAAAATGCATTCTAACGTTAGTAACTCCTTTTACATAATTCAACGACATTTCACTTATATTCAATTCAATCACAACAACCCAACTTACAATCTTCCAGACTCAATAAAATTAACATATTTCTCACCTCCAAATTCATGCATTATATCTAAAACCACACGTTGACAACATTATCTTCACAAATACAAGAAACCATGCTAGTGTCATATTAACCTCTTCAACAATCCCACAATAATCACAACTTCATTTCAAGCCATCAACCCTTCCTTTTTATCATGGAATCCACAACAACAACAATCAAAATACTAAATAAAACCAATTCATCACATTCTACCAACATGGCCCTATTCGGCCACAACCTCCACATGCACATTTCATGAATTTCATCCATTTCTACATGCTACAACACTCACAAATCATCCATAACACATGAGAGAGAAGATTAAACCTTACCTTTTTCCACTTGTCCTCTTACTTGGCTAGGGATGTATATTGCACAAATGAATGATTTGATTGCTCCAATAACTCCTCTATGTTAACAAGGACCTTCCAATTGGTTTGAATGCTAGAAGAAAATTATTTTTCTTGATCAACTCCTATGGCACCATATTCGGCTAGCCATGGCCGAATGGTTCTCCAATTTTTTTCTTGAAGTTTCCTTGAGTTGGAATGAATAATTTGTCTTGCTATGTAAGCATGTCCATATATATATATATATATATATATATATATATATATATATATAGATAGATAGATAGATATATAGCCTATAAAAGGGTGGACACATACCCCACCTCATGGCTTGAGTTAATTGGCCAAGCCATGGGTGGGACCCCCCCCCCCCCCACCCACACACACACACACCACACGGCCAAGTTGGCTTGGTCTTGAACCTTCTTGAATTTTTGTGAATTTCCCTTTTTTCCCCTAGCCTTCCACAATATTACCATGAACCACCTTGTGAATTTCCCTTTTTACCCTTAGCCTTTCTCAATATTTTCATATTAATAAACAACTTGTCTATTAAAATATCTTTGGAAAATAGTCTTGCCCTTGACTTACCATGACTATCTTGAAATATCCGAATGTACAAAATACGGGATATAACATTCTCCCCCACTTTAGAACATTCGTCATCGAATGTTCAACAGGCCTCATGGGGTGTTATAATTCTTCGGGAGGGTCCCTCTTATAGTTGTCCTTTTCTTCATGCTCATTCCTTATCTTTCACCCTATTTTCTTTATAATCGAACTCCTCGATGTTTACATGAGTCCTTATTCGGTGTCATGGGTTTTCTAATCCACCGCGCCAACTCATTATCCTTGTCCTTCCCAGGTCATCTCTTCTCTGTTATTGTTTCGCCACGACACCTTAACAGAAGCCACGTCTTTGGTACGCAATCTTCACTTGAAGATCTAGTGTGGCTATAGGATACCTCTTTATCCTCATGTCTGCCTCATGGTACACTTATTGTCAATTTGTTTCTACTTCTTTCAGGTATCCTTCTGATGTGCCGATATGTTTTGAACTCTGGCCCCGAGTTAATAAATTTTCCTCCTCTGGAGCTTGAAAATATTATGATTCCTTCTAAGTCTAACATAATATGTTCTCCCCCCCCCCCCCCCTTTTTAAGGGGCTCCTTGTACGCCAGCAGTTTTCGAGTACCCTCGTCTACGATAATTACCTACCGCCCTTAACTTTCTTCTTAAGGCCGGGTTTCGTTATCGTATAGTCTGGTCTGTCTATCTTCTTGCTACTTGTACTCTCGTATCTAACTAGAATACTTATAAGGGTATCCAATTCCGATGCCTTCTTTCTCGTCTTTCCATACCTCTGTCTTTTGTGACTAACGGTGTCCAGGACTCACTAGTCCATGGAAACGTCGAGATTCACTGTGTCCTTTTATGAAGTCTTCAATTATACCTTACTCCTCATCTTCCTTCCAACTCTGTGCATGACATATCGAAAAATTCCTTACCATAAGTTTTCTTTCATTTTCTGTCTACATCATCATTTTGTCCACATTTCTATACCCTTCCATCCACTATTAGTCCTTTCGCCCATTTAGCTCACTTACTCGTAAGTCTTCTTCACTATGCGTTTACATTGCAGCTGTACATCCATGTTTTTCGAGTGTCCCGCTAATTTTGCTCTTAGCACAGAATCCTTACAGTTTACACTATCTCTATCCTCGCTCATCGAACCTTTAATTATAGTTAGGATGCTATGACCGAGCGGTCCCCCGTGCGTGTTCCTTGTATTTCATTCCATTTCCTCCAAGATCGAATCTCTCAAACCTCACATGAATTCTCATTCCATGCCATTAATTTCCCAATCAACAGTGTCGACCCATCATCCTTGTTCTTTCCTCAATGCGTAATCGGGTTCCTACCGCTAACTCATTAAGATATCCTTTTTATTCCTATGGTTTAAGATTTCCAATTATTTTGCTCCTAAATGTTCTCCTCTTCCTTCAACTAACCTGTTAGTATACCTTTCCTACTTTCATCCTTAACCCTCCTTGAGTTTCTTCCTCCTCGAGTACTTTTCTTCTCTTGTTATTTGCATCATCAGCTCTAAAGTTCGTAAAACATTCCTTCAAACGCGCAGATCCGTTCTATTCTTAAGTCATCCTTTCAGGAAAGCTCTTCCATGTCCGAGGCAACCACATTAATATGGCTGCACATTTATTCCTCTATATACCTTTCAAGGGCCGAAATCTTCTAACATCGTCACAAGGCTTAATCATTTTTTTTTCTTGCTTCACATCCCTTGTCATAGTCACTATTCCTTTAGCCCCACTTATTGAAATTGGTTCTCGAACCTCACACATTCCTCTTTTGTTCCATATTACCACATTTTATCCTTTTCACATGCCTATCTTTAAATTTTTACGCAAGTAGTCTCGTGCTTTGCCGGTAATTTCTCTCGGGGACTTCACTCACTGAGGTTTCTTACCTTTCACCTTTTTCCGACATTTTGATCTCCTTGCCTTCCATTTACTCACTCTCTTTCTTTTCCAAATATCGTTGTATTAGACTTTCCAATCTTAACCTGTAGTAACACTAGTACCATTTATTTTTGTTGTCATTTTAACTTCGGTACCCTTGCTCGATTGATGCCTTCCATACCGTAACACCGATTGCTGGGATACACATGCCCATCGATACAGTCATAAATAGGATACCATATGCACACACACACACACACACACACACATATATATATATATATATATATATATATATGTATATTTATTACCATCTCGCTTACAAAATATTTCCAAATGCTATTCAACCTCCTCCTAGTTCTAGAGCCGTGATGCACTTTCTTTCTCTTCACCGGTCTAGTCTGCCTCGTCTTATGCGACCTCTTAAGGGTTCCAACCATTCCGTATACTCTAAATTCCCTTAGGCTATTCTAGCTTCTCATTTTCCTCTTATGTCTAAACCTATAGGATTTCTTGCACACTTCCCAGGGGGTCACCCATCCTAATATTTCTCTCACCTTAGCACTCTTAACCTTGAAACTTCGATGAAATCTGGTGCATTAGTGCTGATATAATCGCATCCACCTCACCGCATGACCTTCATTACATAATCTGGAGCAAGTCGAAGTCTTACAGGTTCCGAGACATTCTCGTAACACGTCTTTCTCCTTTACAATTACTATTTTAGCCTTTTCAATTCCCAATATTCACCTTTTACCTATGTGTATGACTACCTTTCGTCCTAAATTCCTAGATTCCCGATGGTAGGGAACACACCTTCGTTGCCGTTACTTATGAATACTCGATTATCCACCTCTTTGGACTTCCGCTCGCCATTCTTATATAATAATGTACGGCAGAACTGATTGTCGACTTTCCCTGAGTCCCCTAACAGACCTTGTTCCTACTAAACCTCGAATATAATCCATCTTAATCCTTTGGACTGCTAATCGTCCTTCTCGCAATTATTCTTCAGGCCATGCCAAGTCCATAACCCTTCTGGAACGACGCATCCCACTTATCGTCTGTTTATGATATTTCCTTTCCACGCTTCTTCCTGTTAGGTGTACCAAACTAAATGACCTGATTTTTAAAATTTCTGACCGGGTCTCCTTTACAATTCTTACTATTCAAATCTGCACGCAGCAAATACCAACAATAACTCATGGGGCATACATATGTATACGACATATTCCAGACTCCCAGAGCTTCCAATTCCAGATAAAAGAACAAAAATATCAAAACTTACCTTTGTGACTTCCCATATCATCACTCACCTTCTTCCGTCGATACTGTGTTTCTACTGAGATCAAAGGTTAGTGCCAGGAATCTCATTTCGTATGATTTGGCTTTATCGCACGATCTAAGACAGAAAGAAGGTCAACAATCCCTAGATGCCTTGCAGCCTCCTGTTTATAAGTGTGGCCGGCTTCACACCCATAAACAGGACTCTACTAGACACGACTTTGCATACAACCCCTAGGACGACCTGCTCTGATACCACTTTTTCACACCCTAATCTCGCTAGGGTGTGATGGGCACCCAACCCTTACTTAGGGCCGAGCGAACCTGCTAACTCTTACTATACACATAATCGTTTTGGACTCTTAAATCAAATAAAAATGAAATATATAGTTAAGGCTTCCAGAATCATTCTTTTCATCGTTCTTAAGACAAGTAAAATTTGTTATCATATGGAATCTGTAACCTAATGCATAATGGTGCATCGGCTTACAGAGCCGCTTAAAAGACTGACAACCTACATACGTTACTCTGTCTGCAAAGTCTCTAACATCAATCAGAAATCATAACATATATACTTTGACTCGGCAACACTCCGGAAGGAAGTGGAGCTCGCCAATCCCGCTGGAACACCTTCTAGCAAAGTCTTCTACTCATCTGGGTGTACCTGCGTGGCATGAAACGCAGCCCCCGAAGAAAGGGGGTCAATACGGAATATGTACTGACCATGTAAGGCATGAAATATAGTAAAGAGGATCATAACAAAACGGAGATTTACCAGAAACAAATATGACTTTTAAAAGCATCAATGCACTTGCCTTTTGAAATGAAAATCATGCATACATTATCATATACCGTACCCGGCCCATTATGGGACTCGGTGGATAAAATCATGTCATCACATTATCATATCATCATGCATGCATATATATAAATATAGATACCGTACCCGGCCCTCTAGTGAGGGACTCGGTGAATGAAGTCATACCGTACCCGGCCCATCCTGGGACTCAGTGCCATAATCATGTCATCATATACATATACCGTACCCAGTCCATCATGGGACTCGGTGCCATAATCATATCATCGTATACATATACCGTACCCGATCCTCTAATGAGGGACTCGGTGAACAAAGCAATGGAATACGCACGATAACATATCCTGGCCCGGGACACAGTGAAAGATACATTGAGGCATGCACGAGCAGAGTAGTGAGAAACTATGTGCACATAAATCAAATTTTAAGACTCGATGAATAAGTACTCAAAACGACACTTGAAGGATCACAAACACGTTTCGGGTCAATCCGAGTTAGTTTAAGAAAGTTATGAACATTTTAGTGCAGAAACCTCTACGAACGTTTCAGAAGCTATCTTTGGAAGATCAAAGCAATAGTCATATCAAGTACCTTTCGAATATCGCTATGGATCAAATCAAAATAGAACTTTTGGGACCACACACATGTATCAAGACATAACAAAACGGTTTTCGGAAGTCAAGAACGTTAGCCATCCTAGTGGCTCTAAGAATAGGAGTTTCTTTGAAATCATATGTATACATTGTCTGGTTGTCTCACAAAGATCATGCCAAAAGAAAGAAAGGGTAAGCCTTACATACCTGTTCCACATTCTATTAGCTACGCTTATTTATCCAAGCTTGCAAGTCTACATTCAAAAGAATTTACACAATCATTAGATTCGTCGTCATACACTTGCCTTAGTTTCTCAAATAAATTCACTTATAATCTACCGTAATTTCGGCAGCATTTCCCCTGTAAATTCAACCAACCCCGAGAATTCAACTCGGCCAAATCATCAACAACAATACCAACAACCACATTGACAACTTCAACACTCAATTAAAAATCCATTCTAACGTTAGTAACTCCTTTTACATAATTCAAAGACATTTCACTTATATTCAATTCAATCACAACAACCCAACTTACAATCTTCCAGACTCAATAAAATTAACACATTTCTCACCTCCAAATTCATGCATTATATCTAAAACCACACGTTGACAACATTATCTTCACAAATACTAGAAACCATGCTAGTGTCATATTAACTTTTTCAACAATCCCACAATGATCACAACTTCATTTCAAGCCATCAAACCTTCCTTTTTATCATGGAATCCACAACAACAACAATCAAAATACTAAATAAAACCAATTCATCACATTCTACCATTATGGCCCTAATCGGCCACAACCTCCACATGCACATTTCATGAATTTCATCCATTTCTACATGCTACAACACTCACAAATCATCCATAACACATGAGAGAGAAGATTATACCTTACCTTTTTCCACTTGTCCTCTTACTTGGCTAGGGATGTATATTACACAAATGAATGATTGGATTGCTCCAATAACTCCTCCATGTTAACAAGGACCTTCCAATTGGTTGGAATTCTAGAAGAAAATTATTTTTCTTGATCAACTCTTATGGCACCATATTCGGCTAGCCATGGCCGAATGGTTCTCTAATTTTTTTCTTGAAGTTTCCTTGAGTTGGAATGAATAATTTGTCTTGCTATGTAAGCATGCTCATATATATATATATATATATATATATATATATATATATAGATATATAGCCTATAAAAGGGTGGACACATGCCCCACCTCATGGCTTGAGTTAATTGGCCAAGCCATGGGTGGGACCCACACACACACCACACGGCCAAGTTGGCTTGGTCTTGAACCTTCTTGAATTTTTGTGAATTTCCCTTTTTGCCCCTTGCCTTCCACAATATTACCATGAACCACCTTGTGAATTTCCCTTTTTACCCTTAGCCTTTCTCAATATTTCCATACTAATAAACAAATTAAAATAACTTTGGAAAATAGTCTTGCCCTTGACTTACCACGACTATCTTGAAATATCCGAATGTACAAAATACGGGATATAACAGTTTGAAATAGGAGAGGTACAACTAATAGGCCCAGAATTGATTCAGCAAGCGGTAGAAAAAGTCAAAGTAATCCGGGATCGATTGTTGACAGCTCAAAGCCGCCAAAAATCTTATGCGGAAAATCGCCGGCGAGACTTGGAATTTCAGGTTGGTGATTGGGTGTTTTTGAAGGTTTCGCCAATGAAGGGAGTAATGAGATTTGGCCAAAAAGGGAAATTGAGTCCCCGCTACATTGGACCCTATAGAATTATCCGTAAGGTGGGCCCAGTGTGTTGGAGATCCCAAGAGAATTGTTCTGATAGATGATGTGCAAGTGACAGAAAAGTTAGCATATGAAGAGGTACCCATTGCCATCTTAGACAGTCAGGTAAGAAGACTTCGAAACAAGGAAGTGGCTTCAGATAAGGTCTTATGGCGGAATAACAACCGGGAAGAGATGACTTGGGAAGCGGAAGAGAAAATGAAAATCAAGTATACACACTTATTCCAACCCCCATGAGAGGTTCAACACAAAACGCCGACAAAATAAGGTATGTATGCAGTAAATGAAGTGTAATAATTAGAGTATCTGAACACCGCTATTTCCATCATTACTCAGATATTATGTCCCCTATCTTCGGGAGCTTCCGTAAGCCTCTTTTAGAGTTTTATTGTGTTGTGGCCCTGTGAGGCAGATTATTATGGGTTCTTGTGACAGGATGGCAGTGCCATATTACAGGGAAAACTCTGGCGAAATTTTTGTAGAATTCTCGAGTACTTAACATTCGAGGACGAATGTTCCGAAAGGGGGGAAAAATGTTACACCTCGAAACTTTGGATTGCCGAGCGGTGAAGGGACTAAGGTAAGTTAAAGAGAACATGATGTCCCTACAAGTAAGAAGCGATACTTAATAATTCTAATTAAGATTCCAAAGAAGCTAAAGGCAAGGGAGAAAAGCTCGTTAAATGAAACTTCACCGCAGTTCTGCGAAAGGGGGTTCGACGGTCGTTCTTTGTACCGTCGAACGAGTCGATGCTCCGTCGATTGTGTCATAAATTTTAGCTAGAGCGAAGACCATTCAACGAACAGGTGGACGCTTCGTCGATCAGTTCGACGAACCGTCCTTCTCATCGTCGAATGGAAGGAAATGACAGATTGCTTACTGGAAATTTAACGGCTTCAACGGCCAAATCGACGCCCCGTCGATCCAATCGACGCTCCATCCATCGTACCGTACATCTTTGTCGGGACTGATTTCATGAATTAATATAAGGACCCTCCTCCATTTTATTTCATTTCATCTTCCACTCTCCTCTTTCCACGAACCTTCTCCATCATTCACCGACAAGAAATCAAAGAAAACCCTTGGTCAACTACACCAAATCCATGAAATCAAGTGTATGAAACCCATTAAAAGTTCATCTAAGCTAAGAAAACTCAAGAGAAGTGGGTTAGGGTTTTGGTGCAAGAAGAGAAGCTCCACTTGAGTGTTGTTCATCCATCATCTAAGGTAAGTATTATGACCCTTTTATATGGTGTGAGTGGTTGAAAGTTGTAACACGTGGATTGTGGAAAGACATAGAAATTGGGTCATGAAAATATGAATAGTGTCATTGTTGAGTAGTAGTTTGGGGTGGATGATGAATATTGGTATATTGTGATTGTAAATGTGTTAAGTAAGACATCTAGAATATGGAATAAGTATTATTTGTGAGAAAGTGCAATAATGAATTATGACCATAGTTTTGGAGAAATCAAAGAGAAATGATGAATTGTGGGAAGTGTAGGTCAATGATGATTGTTGTTGCTATATTGTGAATGTTGTTATTAACGTTTGGGAGTTGATATAGAATGTGAGAAAAGTAGTATAAACAAAGGAAGTGCTGCCCAATTTTCCCTAGAAATAGTTAAATGTTCTTATAGCCGAGTAACTAATGTCAATGCGATTCCTCTTGAAGGTAGAAACGTGGGCACCAAAGGAAACCAAGCGAATGATAGATTAGTCAAGCGCAAAAGGTATGTGAGGCTAGTCCTTTTTTCCTATGGCATGAATCCTACAGCATGACTATTCTTTCTTCTCCATGAATCTCTTAAGTTCTGAAAAAATATGAGTCTATATCCCTAAATAGCTACACAAGGTAATGAGTTAGAGTACAGAAGTTATAGATGTTCATGATATGATGTTCCTAAAGCGTTAATGATGTCATTTATTGCTTACAGTCACCTCGTATACTATTCCCTTCAAGGTGAGGCAAGATGTTAATGAGTGCTCCATAAGGAAATCGGGGAATCACGACCCTCCGTCACCCCGATAAAGCATGGTTGTCCTTGAGGCTTTATGCATGCACTATGATGAGCATATTACGATGATGGTATAACGCCGCGCCTAATTGGCCAGGCAGTCACCGCTATGGCGGGCAGCTATACACCATGGCTAGATGGCATGGGCATACACCACTAGTGGGCGGCATGAGATGATACCCCGGACGCGGGAGGCCTGGACGCAGGCTAATGATTATTTACACCGATCTGATACGGACCGGCAGCTTATATATATTTTTTTCATATACGATATGATGATGATTATGAGTAAGCTAGCATGCATCACTTCCTTTCTATTTGACAGGCAGATGCAGATTGTTATATCCCGTATTTTTGAACGTCGGATTATTTGCGGGGGTGGGGCCCACACACCGAGATTTTTTTTTTTGGAACATCTGAAAAGTCATATGAATCACATATGTAAAGTTAAACACAACTCATGAAGTACCCTTGGGCCAAATCAAAGTGGAAGCCCTCCAAACGAATATTTTTAAGAAAACGTTTTCGGGTGACCTGACTTTGAGGGGCACAAACGGTATTATAAGTTTGAAATTTGGAAAGATACCATGAAATAGAAGTTGTAGATAATTGAATTAGCATTTCTATCCATAGGTCGTGGATTCCTAGGTGATGTCGGTACAAGGAGATATGAACGTTTTAAGGTCGAAAGGTCAGTGGGCTAGGCCCAACTCGGGATCAACCGAGTTGACCCAAAAAAATAAAATGAAAATTTAGGCCCAATGTTTAAGGGGTGGCCGGCCAAGTGAGGCCCAACCCATGGTTTTAATGAATATTTCCATGTGCTAATTAATTATAAATGGTCACTATCTAATAGAAGTTTCAAGAAACAAAGAAAGAAGAGAAAGAAGAAAAACCAAGAGCAAACATAAGAGCCATTTCGGGTTGGCCATAGAAAAATCACCCTCAAAAAAATCTTGACTGTAAAATTATTTTGTTGTTGAATTCCTACTAATTCAAGGTCCCTCTACAACTTGGTGTAGTTGTTTTGGAAGATTGAACATTAGTTTCATCAATCTCACACTTTGGACAAGTGAAGAAGATTGGAGAAAAAGGTAGGAATTCATACCTTTTTATTATGTTATGAAGGTTTGTTTGTGTTGTAGTATATGGAAATGAGTAGAAACTCTGGAAATATGGAAGTTTACAAAGTGTATATATATATATATATGTAGCCGTGAGTGTATGTATGTTGTATACATATATGAGTTGAATTTTATGTTGTATTCTAGTTGTGGTTATGGTGAAAATTATATTGGGAATGAAAGTTGAATGAATTTTGGTTGAAGTTGGAATGTAGAAGATTATGTCACTTTAGAATGATTTTGTGATATTATGGAAATGAAGTTGTTAAGATGTGAATTATGATTATGGTTGATGAAATTGGAAGATGGAAATATGTTATGGATATGTAGGTTGAATATTAGAAGTTTTGGATAAATTATGACTTTGGTAGAAAGTTTGTATATTTTGTATATCTTGTGAATATTTTGTGAAAATGATATGAAATGCTTCCAAATTATATTGTGATAATCTAGATTAATAATGAATATGAAAACATTGAGATTGGTTTGGAAATGGGAAGTCGAAATGAAAGTTCTTGCATTATGTCGGAAAGAAGACTAGTTGTGTTATATTGTGTCCTATATTGATTGTTGTCGTTGTTGGTGTTGTTGTTGGGTTGTTGTTGATTGTTTTGGCCGAGTTAAATTCTCGGGGATGATATATGTATAGGGGAGATGCTGCCCAAATTTGTATAGGCAATTATGAATAAAGATTGAATACTTAAAGATTGGAAATTGAGAATTGGTAAATGTGACCAATTGCAGATTTTGGGCGAAACGGGAATTGAATTTGGAAAGGCGTAAAGAGCATATAAGTTATGTAAAGCTATCCCGATTCTTCTTTTGGCATGTCCTAGGTGTACTAGGATCGGATTTGAGCCCCAGAATATATTCTTTCCATCGGAATCCGCGTTTGAAATTGTCACTTTTTCATTCAATAGAATTGAACCTTTTAGGTATGCTTTGTTGGAAGAATTAGGCAAACTTTCACAAATTGTTTAGAAAGTTATGAAATGTCCCTAGTACCTCTATAGGTGACCCCACAAGCTTAAAATACGTAATTGGAGCCCACCACTTCATTTGTCCCGTGGTGGGCCCACTATTTCCGATTTTACCCCTTTTGTATTTATGACTTGTCTTCGAGCTTCTTTAAAGGAAATGTCTTAACTACTCCTCTAACTATTATATAAAGAATTGTTTTAAATACTCCGTTAAGTCTTATAAACTGTTTTGGATCTTGGAAACGATCTCAGCAAGATTATGCCTCCGTAACCCATTATGACATCCGAAGTTTACTTACTATGATTCCGTCCGATTTCATTGTTTTGACTTGTCACTCGATATGCCTCATTGAGTCTCTGGAAGTATACATGGTATTTTATTGCATTTAGTTTCTCACTACTCCATTCGTGGATGCCTCAATGTTTCCCACACTGAGCCCGGGCCAGGATATGTTCTCAAGCGTCTTCTACTGCATTGTTCGCCATGCCTCGATGTGAGGGGGCAGGTATATATGTACATGGGTTGTGGAGTATGTTGTGCCATGTACACTATTCTGACATGATATGATATGATCTGATATGGCCATTTCATATGTTATGCTATGTTACGGGGTTATTCCCCTTTTCTGATCCTTATGTGTTGTGGCACCAGCGTCGGGGGGTGGCCACGTTCTGTCTGCCGAGTCCCTTGGCAGGGGCCGGATATGATATGGCATATGTTTCTGTCCACACTCTTCATGTTTTGAAAATATGCATTTGATACTCTGGATATCACACTCACTTTTCTGTACGTTCTGTTTCGGTTATGATTTTGTCCCGTAGTGGGACCAGGTATGACATATGTTTTCTGCAAATACTATTTATGCTTTATGATCAGCATCTTTGCTAATCTGGATATTCCGTTCATTTCCTGTATCTTCTGCTTCGATTATGACTTTGTTTACTACGTTTCATGCTTTACATACTCAGTACATATTTTGTACTGACCCCCTTTCTTCGGGGGCTGCGTTTTTATGCTGCGCAGGTACAGACTATAGATTTGCTGATCCGCATGTTTAGGACCATATTCTGCCATCTTGGAGTGCTCTATTGTTCGGAGCCTATGTTTGGTACAGTCCTTGCTATGGTACATTTGTATGTTGTTCAGGGGTATGACGGGGCCCTGTCCCGTCTTATGATTCTGATGTGTTCTGTAGAGGTCTGTAGACATACATGTGGGTTCTGCATATGATTTGGGTTGGTATGATCTGTGACAGCCTGATCGGCTTCCTTGTGCTTTATCCGTTAATCTGTGATAATTAATAACGCCAATTGACTTTTACATTTAAATATTCTGCTTATATGCTGGTTTGGGTTATTGGGTACGTTCAGGTGTCCAGCACGGACACTAGTCGCGGCCTACGGGGTTGGGTCGTGACAAAAGTGGTATTAGAGTGGTTCGTCCTCGGAGTGTCTGCAGACCGTGTCTCGTAGAGTCTTGTTTATCGGTGTGTTGTGCACCACATCTATAAATAGGAGGCTACAGGACATTTAGGGTGTTACCTTTCTTTGAATCTTAGATCGTGCGATAGAGCCAGCTGTAGGAAATGAATTCCTTTTTACTAACCTCTTATTTCAGCTGGAGAACGGTATCGACGTAAGACAGTGACTGATGATATTGGAAGCTACACAGTACACAGGTAAGCAATGGTATGAAAGACGTACGCTGGGTAAGGTATTTGAAGCACGATTGAAACATAAAGTTTAAAATCGTAATGAAAAGTAAACAGGAAAGTGTAATAGGTGCAGTTCGAGTTGGACATGTGAAGTAAGCCTCGACATATTTATACTTTTTATTTGAAATTATCAGCCCTGTGTGGCTATGATGCGATATGATATGATATGTATATACGTATATGTGTTGGCCCTGTGAGGCATGGTTGGTATTTCCTGTGGGCAGGTTTTGGGATAGTAAGAAATACAGAGGAACCTCTGCCCAAATTTTCCTAGAAATACGAAGAGGAAGAAGAGATATAAATTCTTAACATGTCTTGAAGGTCGATACCGATAGGGTAAATTCATTATGTTGGATTAAAGTTTGAGAGATACCCTCCGTGTCATTCGTAAGAAGTATTATCCGTATTTGGAAAATTTTATCTCGAGAAAGCATATATGAGTAGCAGATTTGCAATTTATTTAAACGAACCGGAATATGTTCCGACCCCATTTTGCTTTAGGACAGCATATGTGGAAGGGCAAAAAATGTCCAATGATTAAGTTTCCTCTAATTGGAAGAATAAAAAGTGTATGACAGGCAGTGGAAATTGAGTGGTCCATTTACGACTCAAAAATATACATATACACAAATATGGAGGTAATTATGTGAGTTAAGTGCTAAGAGATTCCGCGAAGTTCGTCGGATTCTAGTTTGTAACATTTTATCAGTTCTCATCGACTGGCTGAAGATGGGATCTGTGGAATAAAAACCTAAACCCGTGAGCTGTCTAAATGTATATATATATACACGCATGGAGGTGAATATTGAGGATTTACAGGGGCGACACGGTAACTATATAGTTAGAAAAGTAAAAGAATCCCCTCTAAATCGGGGTGGGACCCGCTACGAGAACGTTTTGAAAGTTGTTAAGACCTCGATTTGCCTTAAATTACGTGACCAAGGTCGCGCGGGGCAGTTGACGTGATTATAACGGCCTTAACGCACCTAAATGTATTAAAGTTTTAAGGTTAAGCGTGCTAGGGCCAGAGAAATTTTGGGATGGGTGACCCCCTGGTAAATGTACCAAAATTTTTTGCAAACATAGATATAAGAGACGAATAGGAAATTCGGGGTAACCTAAAGGGAATTAGGATGTGTGGAATGGTTAGAAACCTTATCGGGGTCACGTGAGCTGAGACGGATTAGATTGGTAAAAAGGAAGGAAAAGCAGCGCAGCTCTGGAATAAGAGTAAAAATTTGAACAGGTGATTGAAGATGTATGGTGAAAGAAATGGTAGTGATATATGTACGTATGTGTAGGACCCCCCATTTACGACTATGTCGATCGATTGGTGAACCCTAATAGCCAGTGTTGTAATATATAGAAAGGATTAACTGGGCAGAATTTATGAGGAAAAGGGAAAGGTATGGTACAAATGTTACGAAATAGACCGATACTCATTTTGATACTGGTTGAGTTTGGAAAATTCTAATACAATGATGTTTGGAAAGAAAAGAGAATAATTGAGTGGGGGGTAAGGAGATCAAATACCAGAAAAAGTGAACCGTAAGAAACATAGTTAAGCAGAGTCTTTAAAAGAGTTGACGGGCAAAGCACGAATGTTAATTGCGAAAACGAGCTAGAATGAAATAGTGCAGGGCAAAGGAAAACTTATGGCATGAAACGATGAATCATGTGAGTATCAAATAATTCGATTATTGAGGAAACAGAACGACAGATAAGGAATGGGTATGAAGGAAGAATGTGATTACTAAGAGATAAACTTCTACATTAATTATATTACTTGAGTGCCAGCTATCGGATAAGATTTTGTACTATATAATCGTGATTCTGTTAAGGTTTCGTACGAAGATAATCAAGTTATAGATTAGAAAGAAAAGACATGGATATGGTAGAGGTATAACCCCAAAGAAGGGTAGCAAATGAAAGTAAAGTAAGCATAAATGAAAACAATTAACACATAGAAGATTGAAGCGATAAGGAATTGGCCTAGGCCTTCGACATCGACTGAAATACGCAGTTCTCTGGGATTGGTCGGATATTACAGAAGATTTGTAGAGAAATTTATTTCTGCTACGACACTATTAATGAAGCTAATTCAGAAGGCAGTGAAATCTCAGTGGACCGGTACTTGTGAATGTAGTCCCAGTTGCTGAAGGGAAGCTAACGTTGTGGCAGACGCACTTAACTGCAAATCTATGGGCAGTTTGACCGGCGTGTATCCAGAAAGAAGGAATTGGCTTGTAAAATTCATCAGTTAGCTAGCCTTGGAGTCCGTTTGGTCGATTATGGAGATATTGGGATTTTGTCCGAGAAGTTGCTGAATCGTTGATTAGGGAAGAGGTAAAACAGCGTCAGTTCGAGGATTCTATTCTGGTATGGTACAAAGATACAACCCTTGATAAGAAAGGGACCCAGTTGAGATCTCACCTGATGGGGTATTATTATACAGAGGCAGATTATGTGTGCCTGACGTTGCAGGGCTGCGACGACCAATTATTGGCGAAACGCATAATGTTCGGTATTATGTTATCCTGAATCCACTAAAATGTACCATGAACTTATATGCTTATACTGTGGAATGGCATGAAACGGGACATCGCAGAGTTCGTTGCCCAGTGCCCGAATTGCCAGCAGGTTAAAATTGAACATCAGAAGCCAAGTGAACTTTATTACATGGTTGCCTCGCACTCCACGGAAGTATGACTCTATTTGGATTATTGTGGATAGGCCGACAAAAAATCAGCCCACTTTCTTCCCGTCAGAACCACTTACTCAGCGGAGGATTATGCCAGACTATAAATTAAAGAAATAGTGCAACTCCACGGAGTTCCTACATCTATTACCACTGACGGAGGTGCCCATTTTATGGCAAATTTCTGGAGATCTTTTCAGAAAAGATTAGGGACTAAGGTGAGTCTGAGCATAGCATTCCATTCCCAGAGCGACGGACAGGCCGAGTGCACTATATAAACGCTAGAAGATATGTTGCGAGCCTGTGTTATTGATTTCAGAGGCAGCTCGGATAGTCATCTGCCGTTGATTGAGTTTGCTTATAATAACAGCTACCAGTCTAGCATCCAGATGGCTCTGTACGAGGCTTTGTTTGGCAGAGAATGCAGGTCACCGATCGGCTGGTTTGATATTGGCGAAACAGAACTAATGGGCCCAGGTATGATCCAACAGGCGGTTGATAAGATGAAACTTATCCGAGAGGGACTATTAGCAACTCAGAGTTGACAGAAGTCATACGCTGATAAACGACGTCGACCCTTGGAGTTCCAGGTCGGTGATTGTGTATTTTTTAGAGTATCGTCTATAAAAGGCGTGGTGCGATGCGACAAAAATGGTAAGCTCCGTCTGCAATATATCAGACCTTATCAGATTATTCGAAAGATTGGGAATGTCGCCTATGAGCCAGATCTGCCATCTGATTTGAAAGCGATACATCCGGTATTTCATGTGTCCATGCTCCGCAAATGTGTTGGTGATCCCTCCAGAACATTTCCAGTGAATGATATTCAGGTGATGGAGAAATTTTCTTAAGAAGAGCAACTTGTAGCTATTCTGGATCGTCAGGTGAGGAGCCCGCGTACCGAAGATATACCCTCTGTTAAAGTCTTATGGCGAAACAATAATAAAGAAGGAACGACCTGGGGAGCAGAGGATGAAATGAAGAAAAAGTACCCTCACTTGTTCTCTACACCTACAGGTGATCTAAATCTCTAAACTTGTTATATTAATTGGTAAATAATTCATGTGTGCTACTCATAAGAAGAAACTCCCCCGGAGTGTTTGTAAGACCTATAAGGCTAATTTAACATTCGAGGACGAATGTTCTAAAGGGGGGGAGGATGTTATATCCCGTATTTTTGAACGTCGGATTATTTGTGGGGGTGGGGCCCACACACCGAGATTTTTTTTTTGGAACATCTGAAAAGTCATATGAATCACATATGTAAAGTTAAACACAACTCATGAAGTACCCTTGGGCCAAATCAAAGTGGAAGCCCTCCAAACGAATATTTTTAAGAAAACGTTTTCGGGTGACCTGACTTTGAGGGGCACAAACGGTATTATAAGTTTGAAATTTGGAAAGATACCATGAAATAGAAGTTGTAGATAATTGAATTAGCATTTCTATCCATAGGTCGTGGATTCCTAGGTGATGTCGGTACAAGGAGATATGAACGTTTTAAGGTCGAAAGGTCAGTGGGCTAGGCCGAACTCGGGATCAACCGAGTTGACCCAAAAAAATAAAATGAAAATTTAGGCCCAATGTTTAAGGGGTGGCCGGCCAAGTGAGGCCCAACCCATGGTTTTAATGAATATTTCCATGTGCTAATTAATTATAAATGGTCACTATCTAATAGAAGTTTCAAGAAACAAAGAAAGAAGAGAAAGAAGAAAAACCAAGAGCAAACATAAGAGCCATTTCGGGTTGGCCATAGAAAAATCACCCTCAAAAAAATCTTGACTGTAAAATTATTTTGTTGTTGAATTCCTACTAATTCAAGGTCCCTCTACAACTTGGTGTAGTTGTTTTGGAAGATTGAACATTAGTTTCATCAATCTCACACTTTGGACAAGTGAAGAAGATTGGAGAAAAGGGTAGGAATTCATACCTTTTTATTATGTTATGAAGGTTTGTTTGTGTTGTAGTATATGGAAATGAGTAGAAACTCTGGAAATATGGAAGTTTACAAAGTGTATATATATATATATATATATGTAGCCGTGAGTGTATGTATGTTGTATACATATATGAGTTGAATTTTATGTTGTATTCTAGTTGTGGTTATGGTGAAAATTATATTGGGAATGAAAGTTGAATGAATTTTGGTTGAAGTTGGAATGTAGAAGATTATGTCACTTTAGAATGATTTTGTGATATTATGGAAATGAAGTTGTTAAGATGTGAATTATGATTATGGTTGATGAAATTGGAAGATGGAAATATGTTATGGATATGTAGGTTGAATATTAGAAGTTTTGGATGAATTATGACTTTGGTAGAAAGTTTGTATATTTTGTATATCTTGTGAATATTTTGTGAAAATGATATGAAATGCTTCCAAATTATATTGTGATAATCTAGATTAATAATGAATATGAAAACATTGAGATTGGTTTGGAAATGGGAAGTCGGAATGAAAGTTCTTGCATTATGTCGGAAAGAAGACTAGTTGTGTTATATTGTGTCCTATATTGATTGTTGTCGTTGTTGGTGTTGTTGTTGGGTTGTTGTTGATTGTTTTGGCCGAGTTAAATTCTCGGGGATGATATATGTATAGGGGAGATGCTGCCCAAATTTGTATAGGCAATTATGAATAAAGATTGAATACTTAAAGATTGGAAATTGAGAATTGGTAAATGTGACCAATTGCAGATTTTGGGCGAAACGGGAATTGAATTTGGAAAGGCGTAAAGAGCATATAAGTTATGTAAAGCTATCCCGATTCTTCTTTTGGCATGTCCTAAGTGTACTAGGATCGGATTTGAGCCCCAGAATATATTCTTTCCATCGGAATCCGCGTTTGAAATTGTCACTTTTTCATTCAATAGAATTGAACCTTTTAGGTATGCTTTGTTGGAAGAATTAGGCAAACTTTCACAAATTGTTTAGAAAGTTATGAAATGTCCCTAGTACCTCTATAGGTGACCCCACAAGCTTAAAATACGTAATTTCAGCCCACCGCTTCGTTTGTCCCGAGGTGGGCCCACTATTTCCGATTTTACCCCTTTTGTATTTATGACCTGTCTTCGAGCTTCTTTAAAGGAAATGTCTTAACTACTCCTCTAACTATTATCTAAAGAATTGTTTTAAATACTCCGTTAAGTCTTATAAACTGTTTTGGATCTTGGAAACGATCTCAGCAAGATTATGCCTCCGTAACCCATTATGACATCCGAAGTTTACTTACTATGATTCCGTCCGATTTCATTGTTTTGACTTGTCACTCGATATGCCTCATTGAGTCTCTGGAAGTATACATGGTATTTTATTGTATTTAGTTTCTCACTACTCCATTCGTGGATGCCTCAATGTTTCCCACACTGAGCCCGGGCCAGGATATGTTCTCAAGCGTCTTCTACTGCATTGTTCGCCGTGCCTCGATGTGAGAGGGCAGGTATATATGTACATGGGTTGTGGAGTATGCTGTGCCATGTTCACTATTCTGACATGATATGATATGATCTGATATGGCCATTTGATATGTTATGCTATGTTACGGGGTTATTCCCCTTTTCTGATCCTTATGTGTTGTGGCACCAGCGTCGGGGGGTGACCACGTTCTGTCTGCCGAGTCCCTTGGCAGGGGCCGGATATGATATGGCATATGTTTCTGTACACACTCTTCATGTTTTGAAAATATGCATTTGATACTCTGGATTTCACACTCGCTTTTCTGTACGTTCTGTTTCGGTTATGATTTTGTCCCGTAGGGGGACCAGGTATGACATACGTTTTCTGCAAATACTATTTATGCTTTATGATCAGCATCTTTGCTAATCTGGATATTCCGTTCATTTTCTGTATCTTCTGCTTCGATTATGACTTTGTTTACTACGTTCCATGCTTTACATACTCAGTACATATTTCTTACAGATTTGCTGATCCGCATGTTTAGGACCATATTCTGCCATCTTGGAGTGCTCTATTGTTCGGAGCCTATGTTTGGTACAGTCCTTGCTATGGTACATTTGTATGTTGTTCAGGGGTATGACGGGGCCCTGTCCTGTCTTATGATTCTGATGTGTTCTGTAGAGGTCTGTAGACATACATGTGGGTTCTGCATATGATTTGGGTTGGTATGATCTGTGACAGCCTGATCGGCTTCCTTGTGCTTTATCCGTTAATCTGTGATAATTAATAACGCCAATTGACTTTTACATTTAAATATTCTGCTTATATGCTGGTTTGGGTTATTGGGTACGTTCAGGTGTCCAGCACGGACACTAGTCGCGGCCTACGGGGTTGGGTCGTGACACAGATGTTCCTTATGGATACTCCCTTTATTTCATTGATGTGATATTATTGTTTATGCCTCTCATACTCAGTACAATGTTCGTACTGACGTCCGTTTTCGTTGGACGCTTTGTTCATGCCCAAAGGTAGACAGGGAGGTGATCTTGATCTAGACTCGTAGGAGTTGTTAGCTGTTTTGACAGCACCCCATTGTTCCGGAGGTGCTTATGGTTATCCTTTTTTGTACATGTATGTTTTGGGCACGACTGGGTCCTGTCCCGTCCATATGTCTAGTACTCTAGTAGAGGCTCCTAGGTACGCAATATGGGTTAAATGGCCTCACGAGGTGGCAACCATGTATATATATATATATATGTACATATTATTTCAATGACCAAATGGCTTGTGCATATAAAAGTATTTGTATCTTCGAATGAAAGATGACTTTTCTTATAACTTGAGTATGATTTTGATAAAAGGACGTTTGATGAGTATGATAAGCAGTAGAATGAGGGGTGCTCGATGGCTAGCCCCGGGTACCCGTCGCGGCCCCTGGTCGGGTCGTGACAATATCAACTCCCAAATATTCATAACAACATTCACAATATCGTAAACAACAATCATCTTTCTTCTATATTACCCACATTTCGTAATTTCATTCCAATTTCTCCATAATCATGGTCATAATTCATTATTGCATTTCTCTCACATATAATACTTATTCCATGTTCTAAATGTCATTCACAACATACTTACAATCACAACATACCAATATTCGTAATTCACCTCAAACTACTACTCAACAATGACACTATTCACACATTCATTACCCATTTTCTATATCTTTCTACAATTCAAGTGTCTTAGCCTTCCAATACCTTAAACAACATGGAATGATAATAAAACTCACCTTAGATGATGGGAGAATAAGCCTTGAGTGGAACTTCTCTTCTTGAACCAAAACTCTAGCTCACTTCCCTTGAGATTTCTTGGTGTAGATGAACTTTGATAGGTTTCATACACTTGATTTTGTGGGTTTGATGTAGTTGATCATGGTTTTCTCTTTGATTCTTGTAGTTGAAGAGTGGAGATAATTCTAGAGTGTTCTAGAGAGAAGGGGAGTGAAATGGGAAATGAAATGAAATGAACTTGGGTCCCTTATTAATACATAAAAATCTGACCCGTCAAGGATAAACAGACCAACATATGGTCCGTATCTTTTCTACGGGCCGTATGTATGGCCGTATGTTTGGTCCAGCGAACTTTGCCCCTCTTGGCTAAATAAACGGCATAACATACGGCCAGTATAATTTATACGGCCAGTATGTTGGGCCGTATAATGCCCAGCTATTCCGATTTCGTTCTCGTCGACTCGTTTGATCTCCAATGCTTATGGAACCTTCTTAACACTTGTTTAACACTTCAATACCAATCTAAGGGACGTTATTAATCTTCTCCAAATCATCATTGACTCGTTACTCATAATTCTTTCCGATACACAATGTATGCCTTGCCTTCCTTGACAACTTTCTTCCCTCACCTCCAATGTCTTTAAAATTTTGATTAGGATCGTCAAACGATATTTCTTACTTATCAAAATATCGCATAAGTCGTACTCTTCGTCAGTCTATTCGCTGCGCATGAACGAAAACTTTTCTGAGGTGTAACAGCATTGACTCGCCGTGAAGCCATCCAAACCGTGTACCAATGAATCGCAACATCCCGCAATCTATAAGATGCCAACTCTACCGATTCAATGTCTGAAGCATGCATTAACCGAAGTGCCCTAAACATCCCATCGATAAAGTTCTGAGGGTCCTCATCCGGCTTTGACCCGAAGAATTCTGAAGGGTTCAAGCTAATAAAATAACGGGCCCTTGCACAAACAGCCATATCACCTTGCCCTGTACCTTGCCGCTGAGTCTGAGCAGCAACCGACTGAGTAAGTAAATGAATGGCCTCTTTTACATCTTGGCCTGAAGCATCTAGTGGTCGTATAACTCCCAGTTATGCGAAACTTCCTCTCGTTGATTCGTTTGACTTCCAATCCTCGTGGAATCTTCTTGGCAATTACATAATACTTCATTAACCATACAATAGGCCCTATAGAAGCTCCTCAAGCCATCACAAAATAATTATTTGCTTAATGATAGTGATAACCTTTCCGAACACGACTTATATTTCACTTCCTTCAACAAACTAAATTTTTCATATTCGTATGACTTCAAAATCTTATGGTATGCACCTTAAGTTATCTAATACTTCCCTTAATCTTGTAAGGATTTCATAATCACCTTAAGCTCACATTAGCCGATGCACAAGGCAACAAATCAGGAATTTCCGAGGTGTAACACATTCATTGACACATGAATTAAGCAACAAATCATTTTCAGCATTAGATAATTAGAAATACAGCAGAACTCCATAATATATTCAATAACTCAAATGTTTACATGATTACAGCAATGTATTATTACAGACTCGATACAATTTCCCATGACCTGGTCTAGACAAGTACAAGAGCGATTAAGTAATTCAAGGATTTCACTATGTGCTAAGACTTAAACCCCATACTGGAATGAAGTGGGAGGAAGCCTTCCAGATAGGCACCGCATATTTCCACATATGCTTCGATCAATCACCTGAAATAATCTACACCCCAAAAAGGGTGTAGCAAGTGTAATATCAATACAAACCACGCGTACTGAGTAAGTATCATAGGCCGACAATGTCACGCCCGAATCTGGAGTGGCGTGACCGGCACTCGATGACAACCTAGGCCCGAGCGAACCACTCTAAATCTGAAACTCTGGGAGTAACCCCCAACTTAAACCAATAAAGCCTACCTGAAAAAAACAATACCAATAAGCCAGCGAGGCTGTAATATGGAATATATATATATATATATATATATATATGCTGACCATCTCGCCTAAACTGGGCACACACACCCAAAATATAATTACACAACTAAGCAAGCCGACAAGGCTGCTATGTAAGCAGAACAACAAGACTGAGAGCCAACAAGGCTACATAGCACCCCAACTACATACAACTGTCTACAGACCTCTAAGGAACACGAGCTGTAGAAAGGACAGGACTTGGCTCCATCATACCTATATTTACATGTCAAGATAGCAAACCATAAAGGGACTACAGCTCTGAAACAAGTGGAGCGCACTGACTGAGGCAGAGTGGAAGGCTTACTGAGCTGGATCGTCTGTCCGATTACCTGAACCTACGAGCATGAACGCAGTGCCCCCAAATAAAGGGACATCAGTACGAATAATGTATTGACTATGTAAGGAAAGATAACAACTGAAATGAAATAACAAGCTATCCTCCGGATATTTCAAGAAAGTATCTGGAGATACTCTACCTGGGTTGCCTTTCATCTGAGGCAAGATAACATAACTCTATAGATATAACTCCGTGACCCGAGGGTCAGGCGTAGATAACTCCATGACTCATAGGCCAGGTATAATCAACTCCATGACCCATAGGTCAAGTATGCGCAACTCCGTGACCCGTCGGTCAAGTAACAACTCCATGACCAATATCCCAGGAAACAACTCCATGACCCGTAGGCCAGGCAACAACTCCATGACCCGTAGGCCAGGCATTCTGTCTCACTGACTAAGTGGCCATGCTAAATAAAATGTAAATATATGTATATCATGCATGTGCTGAAAAATCCCACTCTATAACATGTCTCTTCTGTCTCTCTATGAACTCTAGGACATAGGAAGGGGATATGACCCCTCAAAAAGAATAACAGAACACTCAGAAGTCAGGCAACAAGATGACAAGCTCTACTTAGACAAATCTCTAGTCACAAGGTTCATTACGCTCTTACCATATATGGAATCATGCCAAGAAAAGAAGGAGCCGCCTTAACATACCTGGAAGCTTATTTCCCGACTTTCTAACTTACTTCCCGTCTTGTAATCTACATATGATCATTCGTGCTCTCGTAATCTATATAGAAAACCATTCATACTATTATTAGACTCATCATCATACGGTTGTCGTAAGCCTTCAATTTAAATCCTTTTAGAATCTTCTGAAATTCGGGCAACATCTCCCCTGTTTATATCCTTAGCCCAAAATCACAATACTAACAAAACGACAATAATAGCAACATTATCCACCCCCTCATCATCTACACCAACACACTCAATAAAACATTCCACACGATGCTTATCCAATTTCAATTTATTATACGACCTTTTTGTAGCTCTACCTCCGTAAATAAACATAAATTAATATCAACAAAGGAAGATTCATACCTTGCTCCCGCTAGGACCGCAATATCTTTAATATCCGCCTTGAATACAATCCAAAATACCTCGCAATACGAAATTATGATCGTAACTATACGCTGTCCGAACCTAAATACGGAGAATTCCACTTAATTCGCGCTAAAAGTTTATAACTGGAAGTTGGAGGAATATTCGAGGGGATTTGGGATGATTTTCAGAGGTGGTTTGGAGGAAATAAGGGGGTAAGCCCCCTTTTATAACATTCTAGAGTCGGTTTGCACGGACTTAGGATTTGCTCAGTGTGTTCGCCCCACTTTGGGATGCATTCGCGCTGAGTTAGACACTGGTCCCTCTGCTCATTTGCGCCACCTCCATGCGCGTTCGCACAAAGTTAATCTCTGCTCTGGGAGCCTATCTTAAAATGCTCATAACGTTTGATTCTGATGTTCGATTGACGCGCAGTTTGTTGCGTCGAAAACTAGAGTTCATGAACTTCATTTTAGGCTTTTACTTTACCTCAAAACGCTTCATATACTAAAAGATATTACTTCCCCAAGTTGGCTCATATTTTGCTGTTCAAAGTAACACTCATCTTCTTCCAAAGTCATACTAACTCAACTTCTTCAACTCATTTCCTTATAGAACCTTTCGGAGGTCCTTATGTACATTCCTTACTCATAAAATATACTTAATAATACTTCGCTTCTTACATTCCAAGGTTGTTTTACTTAGCCCTTGCCTAACATCCTTACATTAAAATTTGATAAGTGCTACTCTGAAAGTGCGTGGTTTAACAGACAATGGTTAGTAACACATATCAGTAAAGAATTCACAGACAAACATGATAACAACTCTACCAATTCACACGTGTATCTCCCACACAATGTACAATAATACCCTTTAATCATTATCTTCATTCCACTAATCACCGATCACATTTCTAACAATCTCGCAACTCCCATATCATTTAATCATTCGTTTTAGCCTAATGGTCAACTCATTATTAGGCACCCATTATCCTGCAGTACATAGAGACTGAACATATAGTTAATATTCCGGCCGATCTATAACTACTTCAGCAAGTGCAAACAACAAATTAGACCCAAACACCCGTCATTCCTAAGTAAAGCATATAATTCCCAAAGGTGCCAAGTATGCATAAATCACACACGAATCCAACATCAAGAGTATAACACCAAAACATCTCAGAATCCATCCATGATGCAATGCAATGAAATAGTGTATCAATGCAATACAATGCCATGCAAATGAGGTGTACACATGTACTCTGAATGAAAATATCAACGCCTCGGTAGCACAAACTAGTGCGACTTTTGAAGTCTATGTGCCACCCGTCCCGGATCTTTGCCCAACAGAAGGACGGGACCCAGGATCTTTGCCCACGGGGGGTTCTCACTAGCACAACCTTGGGGGACCCGAGGAATCCATGCACGAACAATGATTCTTGAATAGTCATCAGAATCGGCCATGCAACAATGATGCCAGAATGGATCATCGAACATCGGCCATCTCACAATCACTCAATTAAGAAGTTTATCAATATTAGTTTTACTCAATCAACGATACCGGATCATCGCCGGTATCGGCCATGCATCATGAATGAGTGAAAATGTATGCAATGCATGTATCAACCTCAACAACCAAGTTCAATATCATCTTCATACAATCAACGATTCCGGAATTGATCTTCGGGCATCGGCCTTCTCACAATCACTCAAGTAAACAAGTTTATCAAATATCCGTTTCACACAATCAACGATTTCGGAATTGATCTTCGGACATCGGCCATACACCATGAATGAGTGAGAAAGTATGCAATGCGTTTATCAATATCAACAATCAAGTTCAATATCACAAATACCAACAACGGGGGTAAGCCAACAATGTATCACATCACAATACCAACGGTGGGTATGCCAACAATATATCAATATCACAATACCAATCATGGGTACGCCAACAATATATCAAAATCAAAATGAATAATAGGATCTAGTATCAGACAACAACTCATAGCTTCAAGCCAATACAATAGAACAGTCAAGCACAACCCCATGGAATGGCTAGCCCCTACTCATAATAGATCAATCAATCGATATACATCATTACCACTTCCTTACCTCAGCCAATTAGCTTAGGACAAGGATCTCACCCTACCCTCGAAGTCACTCGTCACATCTAATTTAGAACCCAATCACAACTGTGGGTATATCTATTTTCTCGTTTAGCGGTTAGATTCACCATAAATAACAGAATTAGAGTAATCACGTATTATAGGTGTTTTTCATCATTAGACAAAAGATAGGTTCTGTCCGCTACTCCCAAGTCACATAACTCCACCGATAATCAAGAAAAACCACATCAACACCTAAGGGATCTACAGGCCACAAGCTCAAACAAAAAAGTCACACAACAATACAAACCTAGTATTCCATCCCAAACCTCCGATTTCCTACAAATGCATTCTCCGTTCCTTCTAACCCAATGATACGAGAAACTAACCGGAGTCTACCGAAGGGAAGCCTTAACCTACTTTATGGCCGAGCGGGTTCCACGAACATCTGTTAATCCTTCAATTTGGTCACCATTTCGTAATCCACATGAAAAGTTTGGAGACGACCGTGAGGCCCAAGACTAGAAATACCCACTATAACATTCATAAGAGACTTTGGATTTACGAAGGAAGGTTTTTGGATCTCAACCCATTTCTAGATTCCATCCACGACAAGGCAAGGTGATTTTCAAATCTCAAGCTTATTTGAGAAAGTACCATTTCCAAATCCATGGAAGAACTTATTTATATTTTAAGGTGAAGGAATGTTGAGATCTAGGTTATTAATTTGTTCTAGATGAAGAACATGGAAGGTTTATTTAGAGGAGACTATGTGGAAATGTAGTTAACCTTTCATTTCTCTAATTCTAAATTACTTGAACACACACTTGATGTTTCTCAAGGTAGAAAGAATTAAATGGTTAGGGGTAATTTTATTAAATGGAAGGTGAATTTGAAGGCATTAGAAGGGTCTATCAAGACTACATGTTTTAATTTTTTGGTTATTTCCCGAACTGGGCGGCTGGAAATTAGGGCACTGAAAAATTGGGACAATTCCCGAAATTAAATAGGGAATTTCACTGCGCGTACTGCTTCAGAAGTTGACGAACAACTTTTGTTACACCTCTCATTTTAAATGTTTAGTTTCGCCGAATGCTAATTGTCCTAGTCTTGGAAAGTAGGATAATTTTTTTTCCGAGGTCATGGGGATAGACAAGTCCTTCTTGGGTATATAATGGAGAAAAACCATGTTTAGTAAGCTTCGGAAAGGTTTAAGACTAGTCGGATCATCAGAGTTAAGTTTCGGAGAAATTTGGCAAAAATATCGCATTCCGGCGCACTTTGCGGCGCAACATGCGTCCAGCAAACACGACATGCGGCCACGCAGTTGCGCAGCAAAGTGTGCCAGTGAAATTTTGAGGTTCTGCATGGCTTGCGACACGACATGCGTTTAGCAAAGCACACTTTGCGTCTAGCAAAGTGTGCCGCATGTTGTGTCGGTCCAGAATTTTCTGGACAACTTTAAATAGACCAAGCTCGACCAAAAATCATATTTTACACCATTTTGGACATAGAAACCTCTAGAATATTCTCTCTAACATTCATCCACTAGAAAATTCAAGGGAAATCCATGATCAATAACACCAAATCCATGAAACCAAGTGTATGAAACCTAGCCAAAGTTCATCTAATTCAAGAAAACCCAAGGGAAGTGAAGTAGGGTTTTGGTGCTAGAGGAGTAACTCCACTCAAGACTTGTTCATCCATCATCTAAGGTAAGTTTAATGACTATACCATGTTGTTTAAGGTATTAGAAGGCTAAGACACTTGAATTGTAGAAAGACATAGAAATGGGTCATAAATGGGTGAATAGTGCCATGGTTGAATGGTAGTTGGATGGATCATGAATGTTGGTGTGTTGTGATTATGAATATGTTATAAATAACGTTTAGACCATGAAATAAGTATTATATATAATAAAACACGATAATGGGCTATAACCATGATTATGGAGAAATTGGAGTGAAATTGTGAAATGCGAATAATGTGGGTGAATAATGATTGTTGCTTGTGATATTGTGAATGTTATGATGGGTGTTGGGAGTTGATACGAAAAATGAGGAAAGTTGTATAAACAAAGGAAATGCTGCCCAATTTTTCCTAGAAATGGTAAACGTTCTTATAATCATTTAGCTAATGTTAATACGAACTCCCTTGAAGGTAAGGACGTGAGCATTGAAGGAGAACGATCAAGCGGTAGAATAGCTAAAGGAAAAGGTTTGTAAGGCTAGTCCCTTCTTTCTAAGGCATGAATGCTATGATATGATATTCCCTTCTTCTTCATGATTTTTCCTATGTATCGAAAACTATGAGTCTACGATCATAAAGAACTTCGTACAAGATAAAGAAAAGAGACACTTTACGAGCATGACGATATTGATGATGAATTTAAGTCTAGGAGTCCTAAAGTTCATGAACGACATTTCTACGAAGATGGCGATCCTTATACGATTCCCATGGTATTATTCCCCTACCTCTCCATGACTTTCTTGCATTCCGGGAACTATGAGTCAACATTGATGGAAATCTTCTTATAAGATGAAAATGATGAATATGTCATGAATGAGATAATAATGATGATAAAATGAAGCCTAGAGATTCTAAAGCAAGGAACGATGTCTATGAAGCTAATGATCTTTACGTAACTTCTAGAATATTATGTTCCGTACATTTCCATGGCCTCCTTATATTCGTGAACTAAGAGCCTATGTCCATAAATAGCCACATGAGATAACGATAAGAGACATGTTATGAGCACGATAATGAAAATGATGAGCTTAAGTCTAAAGATTCTAGAGTTTATGGTATAATGTTTCTACAAAGCTAATGACATTAACTATAATATATTGGTGTTGCTTGTTGTGCACTCACCTTATATACTAATTCCTTCAAGGTGAGGCGGAATTCCTATGATTGCTCCATAATGTAATTGGGGGTTCTCGACCTTATGTCACCCCGATATTGTTATAGATTGACCATAAGCCTTAATGCACGTCTTATGACCAATGTTCTGCAAAGCTGCGAGTCTATGTTCATAGAGGATTTCATATGAGATAAAGGTAAGAGATATGCTATATAAACGATAGTGGTAATGTTGAGCTTAAGCCTAGAGATTATGAAGTCTATCCTACGATATTCATACGAAGTCCATGCTACAAATATGATGTGATTTTCATAGATTGTCTTTAAATTTAAATGTATGCATTAATGAAAGGTTACGATACGCTTATAAGATGTATGTGATGACAATGATGATGATGAGATATACTGATCGTTGTTATGATATATGTGATATGGTCGAGCCACTATTTGGCCGAATACGGAAGACATGTATGTGATATTGTCGAGCCACTACGTGGCCGAATACAGATGTTGTCGAGCCCTACGTGGCCGAATACGGATAATGTTTTATGTGTATGAGCAGATACGGTATTACGATGATGAATTATATGACATAATGATGTATACGCTGTGATGATTCATGTACGACGATTATGTATATATGATATGTGTATGAAATGTATTCATCCCTAAAGGTCACGCAGGTTTTGCCTTCACTTTATGACTTATGATTTCTCTATCATGTTTATTTCAGTCATGCCTTACATACTCAGTACAATATTCGTACTGACGTCTGTTTTCTTTGGACGCTGTGTTCATGCCCACAGGTAGACAGGGAGACGACGCAGACCTATAGCAGCTAGTAGAAGATTTACAGGAGCACTCCATTATTCCGGAGGTGACAAATGGGTTTATTCTTTTGTGTATATATACATGTATATGTATTTTGGGCATGACTGGGTCTTGTCCCGTCCTTATGTCTAGCACTCCAGTAGAGGCTCGTAGATACGTAGTGTGGGTTATGTGGTTCCACGAGGATGCCATTATGTGTATTATTTTTTATAGCCTAAGGGCTTATGTTTATAAAAGTATTATGTTTTGAAAAGAAAGATGATTTTCTGATGCTTTGAGTATAAAATTGTTAAAAGAGCATTAAATGGATAAGATAAGTAATAGAACGAGCGGTGCTCGGTGGTCAGCCCCAGGTACCCGTCGCGGCCCCTAGCTGGGTCGTAACAAAAGTTGTATCAGAGCAGTTCAGTCCTAGGAAGTGTCTACGAGTCGTGTTTAGTAGAGTCTAGTTTATTGTGTGTTGCGCGCCACATCAATAAACAAGCGGCAACAGGGCATTTAGGAAAAATGACCATCTTTTTTCTTATGAGATCGTGCGATAGAGCCGTGTATAAGACTTTAGCCTCCCTAATAGTGTGTTGTGATTTCAGAATGCTGCCATAGGGAAACGCTACAGTCGCCCAGAAAGGCAAGACTACAACAAAGAGGCGGGTAGAAAGAGAGCCTCCGATGAATATAGAAGAGGGCGAATCACATAATGAGGCTTTATCTAATACCTCATCTACCCCGCCCAGGCACAGCAGCAGAATGCGAGCCCAAGTGATCGGTCAGCTAGTACCCGAGCCCGTGACTTCATGACTTTAAATCCTCCGGAGTTTTTCGGGTCAAAGCCGGATGAAGACCCGCAAGGTTTTGTAGATGAGATGTTGAGGATATTGAAAATTATTCATGCCTCCGAGACTGAATCCGTGGAGTTGGCATCGTATAGACTCGAGATGTGGTAGTATTGTGGTATAATAATTGGATAGCATCGAGACAAGAGAATGTGCCTCCACCCGTATGGTAAGAATTTGTAGAAGCTTTCATCCGTCATTACTTGTCGCCTGAGGTCCGCCGAGCTAGAGCGGATTGATTTCTAAATTTGAGGCAAGGGAACATGAGTGCCCGGGAATATAGCCTCCAATTCAATTCATTGGCTAGATATGCCCCGGCTATGGTGGCCGATATGGGAGATAGAGTGCATAGGTTTGTGAGAGGCCTCGGGCCACATTTGTTCAGAGATTGCTTAACGGCTTCATTGCAAGACGGGATGGATATTTCCCGTATTCAAGCCCATGCTCAAAATCTAGAAGAGCAGCGACATCCGCAAAGGGACGAGCGTGATATGGGTCAGGGGCAAAGTAAGAGGGCTAGATCCGTAGGTGTTGATAGTGACTATAAAGGGGGATTGAGACAGACTTATGCCCGACATTCAAGCCAGTCAGTGACTAGTGTACCTCCACGAGTTGCAAGATATGGGTCCGATTTCTCTAGTCATCCGGGACCGGATCAGAGTTTCACAGAGTCGGGCTCTCGGTATAGGAGTGATTCAGGCCAGAGGAGATCATCTATACCATAATGTACCCGGTGCGATAAGCTACATTAGGGACCGTGCCAATTGGGTTCGAATGTTTGTTATGTTTGCGGCCAGTCAGGTCATATTATGAGAGAGTGCCCATTTCGAGGCGGTAGGCGTGCGGTTCAGCCCGCAAGATCAGCGGTTGGTTCTTCTTCGGTGCGCTCGGGAGGGCAGACTCCCCCGATTCCAGCAGGTCGAGGTAGAGGCAGAGGGGGAGCATCTACTTCAGGTGCCACTCAGCCCCGTATGTATGCTTTAGCTGAGCGACAGGATCCAGAGTCATACCCCGATGCCGTCACAGGTACATCTGCACCTTTGATAATGTGTGAAAGGAGGACGAATGTTTGTAATATTAAGCAAGTATAAATTGAGAGGTCTTATTCTATGTAGCGACGGTAATCGATAAAGTACGATATGTGGTATTAATAATGTTTATATATATATATATATATATATATATATATATATATCCTTGAGGACAGTATTGATCCATCACCTGTAATATTTATGAAATACCTTTTTAAAAGTACTACCGATGGGACTTAAAGGGGATTGTAGGGACGATGGTACTTAAGTCTTAAGGAAGTAAGATATGAGGAATAGAACTGCCAAGATAGTAGTTGCTGAAGGATAGAGAAATGATAGAGTTAGTTATGAATGAAAGCTCCCGTATCATGTAAACTATATTGTCAATATGTTTTATGAAGATGAGAGTATGAAGTTCAAGTATCCGCACTTATTTCAACCCCCGGGAGAGATTCTAGATGAAACGCTAGTAATATAAGGTATGTACGCTTACTTTTCATGCTTTTGGTCGTGTGTGGCCATAGCTATGTTGCTATTATGTTGTGGCCCTGTGAGGCAGTGATATGATGAGTTGTTGTGACAGGTTGGTAGTTCCATATTACAGGGGAAACTCTGGCAAAATTTTGTATAATCCCGAGGGTTTAACATTCGAGGACGAATGTTCCAAAAGGGAGGAAGAATGTTACACCTCTCATTTTCATATGTTGAGTTTCGCCGAATGCTAATTGTCCTAGTCTTAGGCAGTAGGATAATTGTATTTTTCCAGGTCATGGGGATAGACTTGTCCATCTTAGGTATATAATGGAGAAAAACCATGTTTAGTAAGCTTCGGGAAGGTTTAAGACTCGTCGGTTCATCGGAGTTAAGTTTCGGAGAAAGTTGGCAAAAATATCGCATTTTGGCGCACTTTGCGGCGCAACATGTGTCCAGCAAACACGACATGCGGCCACGCAGTTGCGCAGAAAAGTCCTCAAAGGTCCTATAAAATTCTCCACACCTCCCCCAAACATTATAGTCCGATAAATCAAGAATTTAACACGATTACACCAAATCAGTCCGTGAAAGGTGATTGTTCTTGCTTCTACTTACGTGTGGCATTGAAGAAAATTGATGTGGCTGAGTTCCTTCAAGTATAAGGTATGTTATTCATCCCATCTCTTATATTGAGTTTATTTGAAGGTCTAGCAAGCCTTGAAAATGAAAATAGTTATGGAGGAAAGGTCATAAAGTGTTGTGTTGTAGTTGTTGTGTTTATGGGCTGTTTTGAACATGTTGTGGCTGTGTGGATGGGCTGATTTATGCGTATAAAAATGGCATCTAACATTCTCGGTGTGTTAATGAGATTGTACTCCTTGATTGGGATGGAAGAAAGTGTATGTTGTTGTCGTATGTTGAAAAACATCGTGTGGGATATTTATGGAATATATTGTTATGGATAATAGCGTTGTTGATGTTGGTATTGTTGTTGTTGTTGATTGGTTGCTGAATTGTAATTCTGGGCTAGGCATATAAACAGGGGAGATGCTGCTGAAATTTCGGCAGATTATAAATGAATTTATTCGAAAGACTAAGATAAGCGTATAACGATGAGTCTAATGATTGTGTAAATCCTCTTGAATGTAGACTAGCGAGCTTGGACAAATAAGCATAGCTAATAGGAGGTGGAACAGGTATGTTAAGGCTCGTCCCTTTCTTTCAAAGGCATGATTCCGATGTTATGACTTCATAAATGTTTCCATATCTTCCTTGTTTTCAAAAGTTAGATGCTTATGATTCCAAGGCATGATTCTCTTCCCGATAACTCGTAAATGTTTTTCCAAAGTGTCTGTATTCTCCCAACACAGAGGTTTATGATTTTGTAAGCTCTTAGGACAACAACGATGGATATGTTTTACAATGACAATGATGATGTCAGGGATGAGAATATTTCTATGATGACTATGATGAGAATGATTTCATGTTTAAAGGTTCCAAGTTTACGATTTGAAAGACGGTATAAGAATGTTGAGCTATCTCTTGATTTCCCAAATTTATTCATGGATGACGACTATTTTTAAAGATTCTAAAGTATATGATTTGATGCCTTATGAGATTTGTGATCTTATTCTACGTTCTCTTAATGTTATCCTTCGTTGATAGTCTCACCTTATAATAATTTTTCCTTCAAGGTGAGACAAGGCCACGATGACTATTCCATAATATATAATCGGAGGTTACCGACCTTACGTCACTCCGATAGATATATGACTTTCTTTGGGCTCTCCTGCATGCTGGATATATGATATATGTATATGTATATGTATACGGGGAAGATGGGAAAAAGGGCCAGAGCGCTATAGACGCTGGGATATGCATACGATACATGTATCTGTATATGACATGATATCATCCCGGACGCGGGATGCTCGGACGCGGGGCATATGTGGCTAAATGTGTCACGACCCAGCTAGGGGCCACGACGGGTACCCGCAGCTAGTTACCGAGCACCGCTCATTCTACTTCTTATCTTGCTCATTTAATACTCTTTTATCAATTTTACATACCAATTGTAGGAAAATCATATTTAATCGAAACATAAATACTTTATATACATTTTCCCCTTGGCCATCAAAATAATATACATACATGTGAAAACATCTTGTGAGACCATCTAACCCACACTGCGTATCTACGAGCCTCTACTAACATAATGAATACATGGACGGAACAAGACTCCGTCATGCCCAAAATATGCATATATGAATGTACATCAAAAGAATAGTCATAAGCACCTCCGAACAATGGAGTGCTATCTATCAGCTGACAGCTACTGAGGACCTGGGCCAAGCTCTCCTCCCTGTCTACCAGTGGGCATGAACACAGCGTCCGAAGAAAGGACGTCAGTACGAATATTGTACCGAGTATGAGAGGCGTACATAATGAAAGGAAACATCATTAATATGGGAATAACATCAACATGAGACATATGGCTCTGACTGATAATCATAAATGAATATTAGCATGCTATCTTACTCATACTCATCATCATAACATGTATGCATCATATGCAAGTTGCCCGTCCATGTCGGAACGGTGTGATAATCAATAATATTAGCCCGCGTCCAGGCCTCCCGCGTCCGGGGTACCATCTCATGCCGCCCACTAGTGGTGTCTGCCCACGCCCGTAGGTCGTGGTGTATCTGTATCGCCGCCCGCCGAAGCGGTGTCTGCCCGGCCAACTAGGCCCGGTGTGAAATGCTCATGACATGCTCATAGTAATATTCTTATCATAAAATACTTATCTTACCATAATGCGTATATAAGACTCATGATAAACTTTACTCTATCGGGGTGACGTAAGGTCGTGATCCCCCGATTACATTATGGAACCATCATGGACATTCCGCCTCACCTTGAAAGGACTAGTACATAAGGTAAGTATAGGCAAGGAATAACATCATCATCATTCGAGTGTCATCATATCGCATAACTTATCTCATATAGACATTCGTAGGCATAAGCTTTTAACTTCTTAGAATGTAAGAACTCATGAAAGGGATAGGGATTCAAACCAAAAGATTCATGCCATTTGGAAAGAAGTACTAGCCTCACATACCTTGGTCGCTTAGCTAAGATATTGCTCACTTGTTCTCCGTCGACATCACGTCGTTACCTTCATAAGAGAATTCGTATCAACATTAGTGAGCTAACTATAAGAACGCGTCGCTAATTCTAGGAGAAGTCGGACAAAGCTTCCTTCGCTCATACTACTTTTCTCACGTTCTATATCAACTCCCAATATTCATAATATTATTCGCAATATCATGATCGACAATCGTCATTTACGTACATTTGGCAAAATCCACCATTTTCCTCCAATTTTCCTTTATTTCTACTTTTAGCTCATCCTTGCGTTTTCATGCATTTAATGCTTGTTTCATGATATAAACATCATTTATAACGTATTAGTACTCACAACACTTCAATATTCATAGTCCAATTCCACTATCATTCATTTATGTCACTATTCACTCAATAATGACCCATTTCTATGTTCTTCTACATTTCAAGTGTCTGAGCTTTCCAATACTTCAAAAAACATGGAATAATCATGAAACCTACCTTGGATGATGGTTGAACAATCCTTAAGTTGAAATACTTCAATTAGCCAAAACCCTAGTTCCACCTTCTTGGGAATTTCTTGACTTAAAAGATCCTTTGATGTGTTCTTACACTTACTTTTATGAATTTGGTTTTGATACTCTTGATATCTCCTTTGATTCTCTTGAATTCTTGTGGAGGAAATATTTGGAGAGTTCTAGAATGTCTCTTGAGGTGTATGGCTGAAAATGAAGTGAATGAGGCTTAAGTCCCTTTTAAAAATCACAAAATCTAATATTTAATGAATTCTTGTCGGAGTGAACAGTGGTCGTAAACCACCATATACGGACCGTATTTTGATTTACGGTCCGTCCACTGTGGTCGTTTTTAAGCATTCCAAAAACAGAGAGTTTGGCTGGTGGACATGCTAGTTTACGACCTGGTTTACGGTCCGTAAACAAGTATACGGGCCGTAAACTGGGTCGTATTTAACCATATTCAACATTTACAGAAAGTTGAAATTTTTGACAAGCTGGAGGACGACTGCACTATACTGTCCGTAAATCACTTTACGGGCCGTATAGTGCCATATACGACCACTGTGCTGAAAAGATTTCCGCGACTTTCTTATTTTCAAAAATTCTTAATTAGCCATTCCCGTCTTAATAAAACATCATTCAATCAATTTTTCGTCATTCCACTCATCATACAAGTACGGCGAAATTTCCGAAGTGTAACAAAATGGATCGGAGCCGACGCCTCGGCAATATGATATGTTCCATTTTCTATATATATGAAACGGAAATGTTTTCAAAGAAAGTATTACTATGGATATATGTATATATGTATATACGTGGATTGGGCTGCACGTTCCGCAACACTAAGCATGCATGGCACCGCCAAAAAGGCATTCATATGTACAAGTTACTCTTTTATTTTACGATATGCTCTATGTTTCCATTCTGTTATTATTCATACTATACATCCCTTACTATGTTATTATTCATGCCTTACATACTTAGTACATTGCTCGTACTAACGTCCCTTCTTGTGGACGCTGCATTTCATGCCACGCAGGTGTATACAGATGAGTAGAGGACATTGCTAGGAGATGTACCAGCTGGATTGGCGAGCTCCATTTCCTTCCGGAGTGTTGCCGAGTCAGAGTATTCATGATTATGGTATCTTGATTTATGTTAGAGACTTTGCAGACAGAGTCACGTGTATAGTATGTCAGTCTTGTAAGCGGCTCTGCAAGCCGTCGTAACATTATGCATTATGTTACAAATTGCATAGGATTACAGATTTTACTTGATTTGAGAACGAAGAAAAGAATGGTTTTGACAAGTTTTTATTATGCATTTCATTTCGTAACTTAAGAGTCCAGTGAGGTTATGAACATAATAAGAGCTAAAGGGGTTCGCTCGGCTCTGAGTATGGGGTCGGGTGCCCATCATGCCCCATCAGGACTGGGGTGTGACAAAGTGGTATCAGAGCAGTTCGTCCTAGGGGTTGTCTGCAAAGTCGTGTCCGGTAGAGTCCTATTTATGGGTGTGAAGCCGGCCACACTTATAAATCGGAGGCTGCAGGGCATCTAGGGATCATTGACCTTCTTTCTGTCTTAGATCGTGCGATAGAGCCAAGACATAGGAAATGAGATTCCTTATACTAACCTTTGATTTCAACAGACGCCCAATATCGACGGGAGAAGGTGAGTGGTGATATGGGAAGTCACAGAGGTAAGTTTTGATATTTTTGTTCTTTTACCTGAAATTAGGAGCCATGGGTGGCTGGAATATGTCGCATATATATATGCCTTGTGAGGCATTGCTGGTAATTGCTGCATGCAGGTTTTTGATAGTAAGAATTGTAAATGAGACTCTGCCATAATTTTTCAAAATCAGGCCATTTATTTAGGTACACCAAACAGGAAGAAGCGTGGAAAGGAAATATCGTAAATAGACAATAAGTGAGACGCGTTGTTTTAGACGAGTTATGGACTTGGCATGGCATGAAGAATAATTGCGAGAAAGACGATTAGCAGTCCGAAGGATTAAAATGGGTTACATTCGAGGTTTAGTAGGAGCAAGGCCTATTGGGGGATTCAGGGAAAGTCGACAAATGAGTTCTGTTATAGATTATTATATAAGAATGGTGAGTGGAAATCCAAATAGGCTGATAACCGAGTATTTATAAGTAATGGCGACAAAGGTGTGTTCCCTACCATCAGGAATCTGGAAATCCAGGATGAAAGGTAGCCATACACACAGGTGAAAGGTGAATATTGGGGATTAAAAAGGCTAAAATAGTAATTGTTAAGGAGAAAGACGTGTTACGAGAATGTCTCGAAATTTGTAAGGCTTCAAATTGCTCCAGATCATGCAATGAAGGTCATGCAGAGAGGTGGATGTGGTTATATCGGCATTAATGCACTGGATTTCATCGAAGTTTCAAGGTTAAGCATGCTAAGGTGAGAGAAATATTAGGATGGGTGATCCCCTGGGAAGTGTACTAAAAGTCCTATAGATTTAGACATAAGAGGCAAAGGAGAAGCTAGAGTAGCCTAAGGGAAATTAGAGTATACAGAATGGTTGGAAACCTTAGGAGGTCGCGTAGGACGAGGCAGACTAGACCGGTGACGAGAAAGAAAGTGCATCCCAGCTTTGGAACTAGGATGAGGTTGAATAGCCTTTGGAAATATTTTGTAAGCGAGATGGTAGTAAATATATATATATAGGTATGCATATGGTATCCTATTTATGACTGTATCGATGGGTATGTGTATCCCGGCAACCAACGTTGCGGTGTATGTAAGGCATCAATCGAACAAGGTAACGGAGCTCAAGGGACAAAACAAAAGATATGGTACAAGTATTACAAGGTAAGCTCATGCTGCTTCCACTACCGGTTAAGACTGGAAAGTCCTAATACAACGATATTTGGAAAAGAAGGAGAGTGAGTAGATGGAAGGTAAGGAGATCAAAATGTCAGAAAAAGGTGAAAGGTAAGAAACATGAGTTAGTGAAGCCCCCGAGAGAAACTACAGGCAAGGCACGAGACTATTTGGGTAAAAATTCGAAGGTAGGCATGTGAAAGGGATAGAGTGTGGTAATATGAAACAAGAGAGGAATGTGTGGGGTTCGAGAACTGATTTCAATAAGTGGGGCTAAGAGAATGGTGACCACGACAAAGAGAGTGAAGTAAGAGAAAGAATGAATAAGCCCTGCGACGATGCTAGGAGATTTTCGGCCCTTGAAAGGTATATAGAGGGATAAATGTGTATCCATATTGATGTGGTTGCCTCGGACATGAAGGAGCTTTCCTGAAAGGATGACTTAAGAATAGAATAGATCTGTGTGTTTAAAGGAATATTTCATGAACTTCAGAGCTGATACTACAAATGGCAAGAGAAGAAAGGTGCTCGAGGAGGAAGAAACCCAAGGAGGGTTAAGGATGAAAGTAGGAAAGGTATACTAATGGGTTGGCCAAAGGAAGAGGAGAGCATTTAGGAGTAAAGTAACCATGGGAATAAGAAGGATACTTTAACGAAATGGTGGTAGGAAACCGAATACTCATCGAGGAAAGAACGAGCATGACGAGTCGACACAATTAATTAGAAAATTAATGACATGGAATAGGAATTCACGTGAAGACCTAGAGATTCGATCATAGAGGCAATGGAATAAAATGCAAGCAACGTGCATGGGAGACCGCTCGGCCGTAGCATCATAAAGATAGATAATGGTTCGATGAACGAGGACAGAAATAAAGGTTCGATGAACGAAGATAGAGAGAGTGTAAACTGTAAGAATTCTATGCTAAGATCAAAAGTAGCAGGACGCTCGAAAAACATGGATGCACAGCTGCAACGCAAACGCATAGTTAAGAAGAATTACGAGTAAGTGAGCTAAATGGGCGAAAGGACTATAGTGGATGGAAGGGTATGGAAATGTTGATAAAATGATGATATAGACATAAATTGAAGGAGAACTCAAGATAAGAAGAATTCTAGATATGTTATAAGCAAAGTCGGGAATAGACGAACGAGGAGTAAGGTATAATAGAAGACTTCATAAAGGACGTGGTGAATCTCGGTGTCCCCCATTAACTTGTGAGTCCAGGACACCGTTAGTCATAAAAGACAGAGGTATGGAAAGATGAAAAAGAAGGCATCGGAATTGGATACCATTATGAGTATTCCAATTGAACACAAGAGTGTGACTACCAAAAAGGATAAATAAGGCAGATCATACGATGACGGAACCCCGACCTTAAGAAGATAGTGAAGGGCGCTAGATAATTACGGAAGACGATGAGTACTCGAAGACTATTGGCGTATAAGGATCTCCTTAAAAAGGGGGGAAGAACATATTAAATTAGACTTAAAAGGAATCACAACATTTTCAAGCTCCAGAAGAGGGGATTTGTTAGCTCGGGGCCAGAGTTCGAGGTGTGTTGGCATATCGTGAAGGTAACGAAAGGACGTAGAAATGAATTGACAGTAAGGGTACCGTATATGAGAAAGATAGTGTGTTGCTAACAAGGGAAACAAGGAATGAGGAAAAAGAGAAATACTTACGAGCCGATGAACAGTTACGACACGATAAGTCAAGACTATAATAATGGAGACGGATGAGATCAAGATGCTAGTTAATTTCTGACCATGTACTTGGAAGCAAATAAGTGAAAGAATCTGCCTGGAGCAACGAAGAAGTTAAGGGAAGATGAGAAGAAACTGAGCTAAGTTAGAGTCTAAACAAATGGTAATCGGACCCTAAGGGAAGAATAACAGTTCTAAGGAATCAAAGATGGTGTCGTGGGTTGGCAATATTGCAACATTCGAGGACGAATGTTTCTAAGGGGGGAAGAATGTTACACCCCGAAACATTTCGCGCTACCTAGACTGAAGACAGCTTAGTGTACGCCCGAACAAAAGTAAAGTTATACAGGGATTAAGCAGGAAGGTTATATCATAAGAGTGTAGTCATATGTATATATGATGTGTGGAGACCAAATGGGGTGAATCGATTCATATGTCATTTGACGAAAAGCCCTCGTTACTGTAAGCTAAGTGGGACCCACACGTCGGAATGTTATAAAGGACATACGAAGACACATACGAGTAGCATATGGAAAGTTGAGCAAGTCGTAAGAAGGACCCATAAGCCAAAAATGGGCATAAGCCCTCTAAAAGGATGATTTAAGGAAACGTTTTCGGATGATCCGACTTCGAGGGGCCAAACCGATATTATAAGTTTGGAATTTGGAAACACACAAAGAATGAAAGTTGTAGATAATTGAATTAGCTTTCCTACCATAGGTCGTGGGCCCTCAAACGATGTCGGGATAAAAAGGTTATGGCCATTTTAAGAGCAAGACCCTAAGGTGTCAAAAAGGGCTCCGCGGGCCCCACGTGAATAAGTCGGTGGAACCGACCTAACAGGGGTATAAATACCCCCACCAACCTCATTTTTTCAGCATAATAACATTAACAAAGGCCCTAGAAAATTCTCCACACCTCCCCCAAACATTATAGTCCGATAAGTGAAGAATTTAACACGATTACACCAAATCAGTCCGTGAAAGGTGATTGTTCTTGCTTCTACTTAAGTGTGGCATTGAAGAAAATTGATGTGGCTGAGTTCCTTCAATTATAAGGTATGTTATTCATCCCATATCTTATGTTGAGTTTATTTGAAGGTCTAGCAAGCCTTGAAAATGAAAATAGTTATGGAGGAAAGGTCATAAAGTGTTGTGTTGTAGTTGTTGTGTTTATGGGCTGTTTTGAACATGTTGTGGCCGTGTGGATGGGATGATTTATGCGTATAAAAATGGTATCTAACATTCTTGGTGTGTTAATGAGATTGTACTCCTTGATTGGGATGGAAGAAAGTGTACGTTGTTGTCGTATGTTGAAAAACATCGTGTGGGATATTTATGGAATATATTGGTATGGATAATAGCGTTGTTGATGTTGGTATTGTTGTTGTTTTTGATTGGTTGCTGAATTGTAATTCTGGGCTAGGCATATATACAAGGGAGATGCTGCCGAAATTTCGGCATATTATAAATGAATTTATTCGAAAGACTAAGATAAGCGTATAACGATGAGTCTAATGATTGTGTAAATCCTCTTGAATGTAGACTAGCGAGCTTGGACAAATAAGCATAGCTAATAGGAGGTGGAACAGGTATGTTAAGGCTCGTCCCATTCTTTCAAAGGCATGATTCCGATGTTATGACTTCATAAATGTTTCCATAGCTTCCTTGTTTTCAAAAGTTAGATGCTTATGATTCCAAGGCATGATTCTCTTCCCGATAACTCGTAAATGTTTTTCCAAAGTGTCCGTATTCTCCCAAAACAGAGGTTTAAGATTTTGTAAGATCTTATGACAACAACGATGGATATGTTTTACAATGACAATGATGATGTCAAGGATGAGAATATTTCTATGATGACTATGATGAGAATGATTTCATGTTTAAAGGTTCCAAGTTTACGATTTGAAAGACGGTATAAGAATGTTGAGCTATCTCTTGATTTCCCAAATTTATTCATGGATGACGACTATTTTTAAAGATTCTAAAGTATATGATTTGACGCCTTATGAGATTTGTGATCTTATTCTACGTTCTCTTAATGTTATCCTTCGTTGATAGTCTCACCTTATAATAATTTTTCCTTCAAGGTGAGACAAGGCCACGAAGACTATTCCATAATATATAATCGGAGGTTACCGACCTTACGTCACTCCGATAGATATATGACTTTGTTTGGGCTCTCCTGCATGCTGGATATATGATATATGTATATGTATATGTATACGGGGAAGATGGGAAAAAGGGCAGAGCGCTATAGACGCTGGGATATGCATACGATACATGTATCTGTATATAACATGATATCATCCCGGACGCGGGATGCTCAGACGCGGGGCATATGTGGCTAAATGGATCGGAGCCGACGCCTCGGCAATATGATATGTTCCATTTTCTATATATATGAAAAAGAAATGTCTTCAAAGAAAGTATTACTATGGATATATGTATATATGTATATACGTGGATCGGGCTGCACGTTCTGCAGCACTAAGCATGCATGGCACCGCCCAAAAGGCATTCATATGTATAGGTTACTCTTTTATCTTACGATATGTTCTATGTTTCCATTCTGTTATTTTTCATACTTTACATCCCTTACTATGTTATTATTCATCCCTTACATACTCAGTACATTGCTCGTACTGACGTCCCTTCTTGTGGACGCTGCGTTTCATGCCACGCAGGTGTATACAGATGAGTAGAGGACATTGCTAGGAGATTTACCAGCTGGATTGGCGAGCTCTATTTCCTTCCGGAGTGTTGCCGAGTCAGAGTATTCATGATTATGGTATCTTGATTTATGTTAGAGACTTTGCAGACAGAGTCACGTGTATAGCATGTCAGTCTTGTAAGCGGCTCTGCAAGCCGTCATACCATTATGCATTATGTTACAAATTCCGTATGATTACAAATTTTACTTGATTTGGGAACGAGGAAAAGAATTGTTTTGACAAGTTTTTATTATGCATTTCATTTCGTAACTTAAGAGTCCAGTGAGGTTATGAACATAATAAGAGCTAAAAGGGTTTGCTCAGCTCTGAGTATGGGGACGGGTGCCCATCATTCCCCATCAGGACTGGGGTGTGACACAGACTCCCCCGATTCCAGCAGGTCGAGGTAGAGGCAGAGGGGGAGTATCTATTTCAGGTGCCACTCAGCCCCGTATGTATGCTTTAGCTGAGCGACGGGATCCAGAGTCATACCCCGATGCCGTCACAAGTACATCTGCACCTTTGATAATGTGTGAAAGGAGGATGAATGTTTGTAATATTAAGCAAGTATAAATTGAGAGGTCTTATGCTATGTAGCGACGGTAATCGATAAAGTACGATATGTGGTATTAATAATGTTTATATATATATATATATATATCCTTGAGGACAGTATTGATCCATCACCTGTAATCTTTATGAAATACCTTTTTAAAAGTACTACCGATGGGACTTAAAGGGGATTGTAGGGACGATGGTACTTAAGTCTTAAGGAAGTAAGATATGAGGAGTAGAACTTCCAAGATAGTAGTTGCGGAAGGATAGAGAAAAAATAGAGTTAGTTATGAATGAAAGCTCCCTTATCATGTTAACTATATTGTCAATATGTTTTATGAAGATGAGAGTATGATGTTCAAGTATCCGTACTTATTCCAACCCCCTGGAGAGATTCTAGATGAAACGCTAGCACTATAATGTATGTACACTTACTTTTCATGCTTTTGGTCTTGTGTGGCCATAGCTATGTTGCTATTATGTTGTGGCCCTGTGAGGCAGTGATATTATGGGTTGTTGTGACAGGTTGGTAGTGTCATATTACAGGGGAAACTCTAGCAAAATTTTCGTAGAATCCCGAGTGTTTAACATTCGAGGACTAATGTTCCAAAAGGGGGGAAGAATGTTTCACCTCTCATTTTCATATGTTGAGTTTCGCCGAATGCTAATTGTCCTAGTCTTGGGGATAGACATGTCCATCTTGGGTATATAATGGAGAAAAACCATGTTTAGTAAGCTTCGGGAAGGTTTAAGACTCGTCGGATCATCGGAGTTAAGTTTCGGAGAAAGTTGGCAAAAATATAGCATTCTCGCGCACTTTGCGGCGCAATAGGCGTCCAGCAAACATGACATGCCGACACGCAGTTGCGCAGCAAAGTGTGCCAGTGAAATTTTGAGGTTCTGCATGGCTTGTGACACGACATGCGTCTAGCAAAGTGTGCCGCATGTTGTGTCGGTCCAGAATTTTCTGGACCACATTAAGTAGACCAAGCTCGACCAATAATCATATTTTTCACCATTTTGGACATAGAAACCTCTAGAATATTCTATCTAACATTCCATGATCAATAACACCAAATCCATGAAACCAAGTGTATGAAACCTAGCCAAAGTTCATCTAATTCAAGAAAACCCAAGGGAAGTGAAGTAGGGTTTTAGTGCTAGAGGAGTAACTCCACTCAAGATTTGTTCATCCATCATCTAAGGTAAGTTTCATGACTATACCATGTTTTTTAAGGTATTAGAAGGCTAAGACACTTGAATTGTAGAAAGACATAGAAATGGGTCATAAATGGGTGAATAGTGCCATGGTTGAATGGTAGTTGGATGGATCATGAATGTTGGTGTGTTGTGATTATGAATATGTTATAAATGACGTTTAGACATGAAATAAGTATTATATATGATAAAACGCGATAATGGGCTATAACCATGATTATGGAGAAATTGGAGTGAAATTGTGAAATGCGCATAATGTAGGTGAATAATGATTGTTGCTTGTGATATTGTGAATGTTGTGATGGGTGTTGGGAGTTGATATGTAAAATGAGGAAAGTTGTATAAACAAAGGAAATGCTGCCCAATTTTCCCTAGAAATGATAAAACGTTCTTGTAATCATTTAGCTAATGTTAATACGAACTCCCTTGAAGGTAAGGACGCGAGCATTGAAGGAGAATGATCAAGCGGTAGAATAGCTAAAGGAAAAGGTATGTAAGGCTAGTCCCTTCTTTCTAAGGCATGAATCCTATGATATGACATTCCCTTCTTCTTCATGATTTTTCCTACGTATCGAAAACTATGAGTCTACGATCATAAAGAACTTCATACAAGATAAAGAAAAGAGACATGTTACGAGCATGACGATATTGATGATGTATACGCTGTGATGATTCTTGTACGACGATTATGTATATATGATATGTGTATGAAATGTATTCATCCCTAAAGGTCGCGCAGGTTTTGCCTTCACCTTATGATTTATGATTTCTCTATCATGTTTATTTCAGACATGCCTTACATACTCAGTACAATATTCGTACTGACGTCCGTTTTCTTTGGACGCTGTGTTCATGCCCACAGGTAGACAGGGAGACGACGCAGACCTATAGGAGCTAGCAGCAGATTTACAGGAGCACTCCATTATTCTGGAGGTACCAATTGGGTTTAGTCTTTTGTGTATATATACATGTATATATATTTTGGGCATGATGGGGTCTTGTCCCGTCCTTATGTCCAGCACTCCAGTAGATGCTCGTAGATACGTAGTGTGGGTTATGTGGTTCCACGAGGATGCGATTATGTGTATTATTTTTGATAGCCTAAAGGCTTATGTTTATAAAAGTATTATGTTTTGAAAAGAAAGATGATTTTCTGTTGCTTTGAGTATAAAATTGATAAAAGAGCATTAAATGGATAAGATAAGTAATAGAATGAGCGGTGCTCGGTGGTCAGCCCCGGGTACCCGTCGCGGCCCCTAGCTGGGTCGTGACAGCTTTGGCGGCAGCGGTGCAGCGCTTACAGGCCGCTGTGGCGCTCAGGTAGGCGTTGGGGCGGTCTAGCTGGGCCTTTGACCCAGATTTCGATGCTTGATTCTCTCCCATGCAATGGGTACAACCAGGTTAGATGTCCGTTAAAAATATTATACCGAAAGGAAGGGTCCAGGAGGACACGTTTAGGGTTATTTCGAAATATTTTACAGTAACGACGAAATGGGTAGTTTCAGATGCAGTCATCTCTCACATGGTGCTATGCTGCAGTCAAAGTCTGCCCCTTCACATCCTCCGAGTTCTTCACCTAATTCACCTCAATCGTAGGGCAAACCACGAGCAGTCTATAATCAGGACCCTCCTCAAACACTCCTTCCTGTCTAAGGCAGTGAGTGAGGGTGCTACGAAAGAAGAAACAACGTGCGGGTCCCACTGTAGCTTCCTTCATATTTCTTTTCTTAATGGCTCCTAAGTTAATTTGTTGCCCCATCATCAGTGCATAAACAAGGCATACTCTCTCTCTTGCAATATCCAAGAAGTGACAACAAGGTATAATACGAGCACACATAATTCGTAGACACACCCACGCCTTTTGTGTCGTGTGTGCAAGGGGGAACGTCTTATGAGTATTGTTGTCCCTCCTTCCCTCCCACCGTGCATTTTAGTATTGCCCGCACAAAGTATGTCACAACTGATGGTACGGGAGAGGGGGGTGGGAATACAAATCTCCTAAAAAAGCCCACTAGGTAGCGTCATCGGGAGCCCCTAAAATCAGCAAATAGCATCATCAGTGAAAGGAGTCGCAAGACTGCGAACATAAATCTCATCCGGATTTATCACATCCCAATTAGCATTTTCCTCGTGAACCAATTGGATGTTGTAATATTTGGGATCCTGAAATACAAACTGTAATCCCAAAGCATATATCTGCTCCCATATATCCCGATGTTGGGCTTGTAAGATAGCCTCATTAACAAGCGACTCAGGATGGTATATTTTTGGCTTGAACTTTTTGTACCATTCTAACCCATAATCCTCCATCCATTTGAGTCATACTTGCATTTTTCCTTCTTTTTTTTAGTTTGATTTTGAGGGTGCCAGAGGTTTTGCCCGTCTGAGCCCTTTTTCGGCTTTGGGTCTTTGTAACCTTCACTTTTTTTTCTCCCGCCTTCTTTTGAGTTATTCTCACCATGTTTGCACCTATTTACAACAAACCAACAATTGGCAATGTAGAAGACATGGGTAACAAACCAAACTAGTTCGGTGTCAGAACAACCTCACACTTAGTTCACTATCGTGGGTGTCAACTAGTAAAGAAAAGCGCCATTTTTAATCCACAAACGTGACTAGAAGAACCCACTTAAATTTTTGCATATTCGTGAGGCTAATCAAACATTATTGCATCCTACGACTAATATTCCCTAAAGAATGTCGTCATCCATCCGTCGTTAGGACCATTCTGCCCATGACTATATTTTGGGACATTTTATCAAACACTTGCAGTTCATAGTTTGTGTAATAAGCCTTTAGTAGGTGCTTATATCTTTGGAGACACAGAGGCCTTGCAAATTCTTGATCTAGCAAGAATTTATATTCGAGAGGGGGAGTTTGACCCACTTGACAGTGAACTTGGGCCACTGCCCATGTTATCAATAGAGGAGCCCCGAAGTTGAAGTTGAAGCCTTTACCCGCGAATCTCAAATATGCATTTTGGGAAAGGGTGAAACTCTACCAGTTATATTGGCAGCAGAGCTCACTGAAGAGGAGAAATTTCTTTGGAGATTCTGAGAAATTGAAAGAAAGCACAGGGTTGGCAGATAGCTGATAGTCAGGGAATCGATCCAGCTTTCGGCATACACAAGATTGTCATGACCAAAAGACGCTTAGTCGTGCGAGCACCTACCATTTCCTACCTTTGTAGGCGAACCATTCCCTTTACCCAACATAAAAACCAGAAATGCGGAAGAACAATGTAATTAATAATAAATCTTAACATTAATTAAAAGAGAATAAGTGTGGAATACATCTTCTACCCAAGACATCTGGTCTAAATCAGCACAAGAGCTACTAATGAACACATAGGTCTGAATATATAACAAGAACTATCTGAATGTTGCCATACAAGGCTCATATTATCAAAGGAATATTGTCTAGAAATAGATGAAAAGTATACAAAGATTGGAAATGTCACACCCCACCCTTGGTAAGTCGTGATTGGCACCCGGCACCTTACGGAAATTGAGCGAACTAAATTAGAACTTGTATTCTCTATGTCTCGAATGACAAAATAAGGCTAAGGCTAGATATGAACGTCATATCAGGTATAACTATATGTCCAATGGACCCACGATGCCAATATAACGACTGACAGAACATAACGAAGCTATATACAAGAACTGTCTGCAGAGCCTCTATTGGCATGACTGAAGTATTCAAGTCGGGACAGGGCCCCCAATATGCCCTGAACAAAAATCATAAAAACATATATACATTCAGACTCGGCAGTTCTCCAGGAAAAAGTGGAGCTCACCAATCATAACTGGTACCTGAAGGCAGCCTATGATGAAAGATCCTCGTCTTGTCTATCGACACATGTGGGTATGAACGCAGCATCCACAAGAAGGGACGTCAGTACGCATAATGTACTGATTATTTATGGCATGAATAGTAACATAGTAAGCGATACCGAACATGGAAAATAATATAATGAACGTATGAAAATAAAGTAATATAAAAGAGATCCACATGTGCCTCTGAATGCCCTTTTAAGGAGAATGTCGTGCATGCATAGCTTTTAAAAAAGACTTTTCCATATATATCCATATATAATATCTTGTCCAGCCGTTAAGGCACGGTAATATATATAGCATCTTGTCCCGCCATTAAGGCACAGTAATATATATAGCATTTGCCCGGCCATTAAGGCACGGTAATATATATAGCATCTTGCCCGGCTATTAAGGCACGGTGTTATCTTGCCAGGCCATATAGGCGCGATGTTATCTTGCCAGGCCATATAGGCGCGATGTTATCTTGCCCGGCCATATAGGCGCGGTGTTATCTTGCTCGGCCATATGGGCGCGGTGTTATCTTGCTCGACCATGTAGGCGCGGTGTTATCCCCAGCTAATCAGTGGGATGCAATGCATACATTCATACACATAAAAACACATAAATGAAATCAACGTCATCATTAGAATTACTATCGTCACTATATCATTCTTTGAAGAATTAACCATCGTATAGTGAAATCGATAATGTCATGGGAGTCTCGAGAATCATGAACTTAGGTAGCACTGAAAGTAGAATCGTTATCTTCGCTATACCTCACCTCGAAGGAACGAATGACTTGAGATGAGACCATCAACAATAAGTAATATCAGGAGGTACATGGAATGGCTCAATAATCTCATAATACTCTCAAATCATAGCTTCAGAGTTTCTAGAAGAGAATCATCATCGTCACAATCATCATAGAACATTTTTCATTTAACGTTATAAGAACTTTAAGAGTCATAAACTTCTAGCTTTTGAAAACAAGGAGGTTGTAGAAACATTTATGGAATCATAACATAGGAATCATTCCTTTGAAAGAAAGGGACGAAGCTTAACATACCTTTTTGGTCCCCTTAACGTTAACCAATCAACGCTTGTCTTAATCGTTCAATTAAATCTTTCTAGAATCTGTCGAAATTTCGGCAGCATCTCCTCTGTTTATATGCCTAGCCCAAAATCGTAATTCAGCAACCAATAATAACAACATCAATACCAACATCAATAACATCATTGGTAACATCAAAGTATTCCATAAAACACCTCACACGGTGTTTATCCCATTTCTCCCTTCACAAATTCGCTACACTATTATTTAACGACTTTATCTCTATAAATAAGCGTTAAATAATACCAAAAGAGAAAGATTCATACCTTTTTCTTGTTAAGACAGCAATATCCTCAATATCCACGCTAAAATCCACCGCAAAACAATACTAGAATCACAACCATGCGTTACCCAGACCTAAACCACTACTTCGCGACTTAAAAATTGATCACTCTTTATATTTCAAAGTGGTTTTATTTAACCCTAACCCAACGTACTTATGTTTCAAATTTGATAAGTGCTTTTCAAAGATACGGTGTGTAACATCCTTCCCCCCTTAAAAACATTCGTCCTCGAATGTTGTTGCTTACGAGCTTACGGTGCCTTCATTAGTTTCTTATCCTCGTGTTCTTATGTATGTACTTAGTGGTCAACTGATATCTAGTTACCACCCTCGGACATGCTGTCATTAAGATTGTCCTATGTCATGATTGCTACGGCCCCCGGCCGATATGTGAGCACCCTTAATTTTTGTTCTGTTTTTCCTTGCTCCTTATCTCCCTACTAGTAGACAAATTCTCTTATTCAGACATGGCACCTTTCTTTTCTTACTTCTCTGGTGCTATTCTAGACCCTCTTCTTTTGTACTAGTCGACCTTATATATATACCATATCACCTCTTTTTTTTTCCCTTGATCGGATTCTTTAATCCCTTACAATACCATCATAGTTCCACTTATGGTAGCATCCAGATGATTTGCAATAGCATTTCCTTGCTAACGACTTATTATTCTCAATGATTACCGTTTCTCACGTTCTTCGTCTCATACACACTTATTCATGAATTCTTTTAATGCGAGTATACTTCCCTCCTTAAGTCCCGCTTATCAAAGTCTGTTCTCTGACCCCACACATTCGTCTTTTATTCCATACTACTATCCGTTATCTCCTTTGCTTGCCTACCTTTGAATTTTTATCCAAATAATCCCTTGCCTTGCCCGTCGTCTCTGTTGAAAGTTTCACTCACCCTCGTTTCTTACACTTTTTCCTTTTCTCAAGACATTCTAATCCCTTTACTTTTTATATACTCACTTCCTTCCTTTTCTTGACGTTATTGCGTTAGGACTTTCCAAATCTAATCTAACTCATAAGCTACTTGGCCTACCTTGCGCACAATCTTGTAAGGCCCAATGTACCTGGGACTAAGCGTGACCTTCTTGCCAAATCTTATTACACCTTTCATCGGCGACACTTTCAAGAATGCCCAATCATTAACATTGAATTTCAAGTTTCGTCGACGATTGTCTGCGTAGAATTTCTGACGACTTTGAGTTGTTAATAACCGGTCTTGAATAAGCTTGATCTTCTCCACCTCTTGCTAATCAAGTCTTGCCCCACTAACTTTGTCTCCCCTACTTCGAACCATCCAATTGGTGATCTACACTCTCACCCATATAGAGCTTCATACGGGACCATCTGAATATTTGAATGGTAACTAGAACACACTAACTAGTTATCCCGAATTCCTTATAGTCATAATATCCATACTAATTATTCCTTTATTCCTCAACGACATATCTATATGTTCCTCGATCATTCCGGCTTTCTGTTTATTTATTAACGGATTATGAACTCTGCAATATTTCTTCTTTTGATCCATCAAGGTTATGATACATCCTTATTGCCTCTGAATAGATCATCTACCTTTGCTACATTTGATATAGGTTTGACCTTGATATCTTAGGAATCCACCTTACCGAGATAATCTTTCCTGACTATCCTTTCAAGCTTCAATTTTTAGACATATTCCATATCTAGAATACTCTATCTTTACGCAAGTTTTTCGACTTATATCATATTATTTTCCATTGCTATCCTTGGCTATGCTATGTTTCACCAGTTGAATCCCTATAATAATCTTTCCTGACTACCCTTTCAAGCTTCAATTTTTAGAGATATTCCATATCTAGAATACTCTATCTTTACGCAAGTTTTTCGACTTATATCATATTATTTTCCATTGCTATCCTCGGTTATTCTACGCTTCACCAGTTGAATCCCTATAATAATCTTGACAAGCTTCTCACATACTTGTATCATCTTTGGGATACATAATTCTATACCGTTCTGTTACCTCCCAGAATGAATATATCCATCTTGGTCCTAGATTTACCCTTATTCTTCTTAGTATAACCAAGCCATTTTACGCGAAGTTACTCATCATTATCTTTCTCCATTTCCACTACTAGCCTTTAATTCTTCATGTAAGTCTAGCTGGTTCCACCTTAATTGTAATATGACTTTAATTTCCTTTACCTCCTAGTTCTTCAGTACCTAAGATTCTTGTATCATCCAGAAGCTTTTGCTTCCATGTTGTCATACCCAATCCTTATTTGTTTCTTCGTTACTGGACCTTTTGTAGCATCTTTGTCTTGGAACTTCAGGTAAGACTCTCCTTGGAATTTTATCTCCCAACCTTATCCCTTTTGTGGCGGTTCCTGATTCCTTTTTGTTGCAATCGTTCCAACTTCTAACAAAGCATACTCCTAATCCAATGCTTGTTTGTCTCATCTTCCCCCCTTAGGGTGTTAACCCATTATTCTATACTTAACATCCCATTAGCTCTCCTTTTCCTTTCAAGTACATGCTCTCAGCAAATTCGTAACTAATCTTAGTCATAACTATTCGCCGTCTAAATTTATGCGGTGGGTTGCACATACTTGTAACGAGTCACATATTCCCGTAGAGGTACTGGTTCTGGATGGGCCTAATCTTTCATCAAAATGATGTTCGTAGTTTCTTTACTGTTCTTCCAAGATCACCTTTCTCCTATTATTCGCTTTCCCTATTTCATCAACGTGATGGTATCTAGCGTCAATTTTATTCTCAAAATCTACCCTGATTGTTGATGTCCCTCCTTCTCTTTGCCACATAAACACTCAATCTCTGGACAAGCCTTTTTTAAACTACAAATTCATCTCCTTAATGAAGGGTACATTTTATATCAACCCGCGACTTCCAACTCATTCATCTACCATCATATAACCAATTCCTTCAAAGCATCATTCACATCCTTCATTAGCTATTCAGCCTTATATTACTAACTCAATAACCTTGTGACAAGAGGACTTCTGAAAAAGAATCTTCCTGTACCTTAGTCCTAACTTTGCCTTATATCCATATATTCTTATATTCATACCTCCGTACAACATCCTTGCCAATATACTTTATACCACAAAAAAGCTCTTGTCGATATCTAGCTCTTTTAGTAACGTAAATCGTTCTCTTACCTCTTCTACCTCTTCTACCCCTTTATACTCATAAATCATTAGCATATTTACATTCAAGAGTCATATTTATGCATATACTTATCCCTTCCATTTCTTGCTTTGTGAAAAAGTTACAACCCCCATATAATCATACTGACATCTCAATAATGAAACACTTTGAAAGGTTTAATCGATTCAAGTTTCGCCCCAATCCGCCCAGCAATATAAGAAGTAACATATAAAAATATAGAACCCGGATCAACTAATGCATACACATCATGAGAAAATACGGACAATGTACCTGTAACAATATCGGGGGAGGACTCAAGATCCTGTCACCTAGCTAGGGCATGGGTATGATTTTGAGGACCACTCAATCAGGATGCTCCTTCTCGATCTTTAGCACGACTTGTTGGTACCTGCGAGCTTTGCCATGAAGGGCGTACAAATGACGAAAAACTAATTGTTAATCCTGTGGGTAGGACCTACCTTTACCAGATATCCATAGACAGTCACGCCTGATATGGCCTGGTCGAGCACAGGCATAACAAACATCTAGCCCTAATCAACACGATCCAGAATATGGCCTACCACACTGAGTACATCGGGGTAAAGGTGGCCTCATCTGACCGGATTCACCTCCATACTGGGAACCCAAAACTCTGGAGCTCTGTCCTAGCCCTGAATTAGTGGGTCAATCAAATCTGGGTCCAACAAACTGTGGAGGCGCACTAGTTGCTCAATGAGCTGAGCGTTTAGAGAATTGTTGCCTTGGGCCATCTCTGAACTAACTGTCAAACCCTGAAGACCTGACTCTCTTCCTATGACCCCTATCACCATGGCCCGTACCCTGCCACTGATCCTGAACGGCTACTAACTAGGTCAGCAAAAGGATGGCCTGTCTCATATCCTGGACCGTGGCATCTGGTGGAAAAACTGGAATATTGGAGCTAAAGCTGAGGCCCCTTCATGCTCCTCTGAAATGGATGGAGTATGAGAGGTCCAAGTGTTACACCTCTCATTTTCATTATAGGAAAAATTTATGGCTCCCTAGTTAAGTATGCCTTGAAATGGAGATTTGTACTCGAGTATTGAGATGCTAAGTAATGTACCCCATGTATGGAGGTACTTGCAGGTATTCCATGTATATTACAGGATTAGAAGTCGAACGGACTGAACCGACGCAGGCTGAACAGATTCAGGGAAGTCTGCAGACATCAGACATTGTAAACGGACCATCGATCATGTCGACGAACCGTCAACATGCACCATCGCAATATTCTGAAAATTCAGCTTTACGGAAGCAGATCGACCTGATACATCGACACGTCGACGAGCTGTCGATCTCCACCGTCAATATGACCCTGCAACTTCTGATCTGTAGAAGCAGGTTGACGGAACAAGTCAACAGACCATCGACACGTCGACGTGACCGTCAACCCGACCAACGAACTGCCAATCTAGAATCTTCCAGCCCTAGCTATAAATACATGACCCTTGTCCCCAATATCATATTTCACTTTTCTTTCAGTCCTGAAAACTCTATAATACTCTCCATACCATATTATCACAAATCCAAGATGAATTAAAGAATAATCCTCATAAATCAGTAGAAGCAATGGTGTGGATGCCTACTAGAGTTTGAGGAAGCCAAGATTTCCTTTAGAATTGAAGTTGGAGTTTCTTCAAGTGAAGAATCCTTATCCAAAGACCATTCATACATAATCAAAGTTAAGTGTTACATCCATTTCATGTCATTAAAAGCATTGAGTGGCTGAAAGACTTGGATTAGAGAAGGAAGTGTAACATAAGCTTAAATATGCAGAAAACGGTACTATGAGTAGTAAGTTAACTTGGGTCAGGATTTATAGTACAAGATGAGTATAATCTTGCTATGAAAGATGTTAATGATGTTGAGGAAGTATTATGTGATGAGTGAATGTGGTGTTGTATTGTAGACATGGTTATGGATGACTTTGAAAATGAATTTAAGAAGTGAACAATGTTTAATTTGGGGAACCTAATAATTATGATATTATGGATATTGCTATTGCTATTGCTATTTGGGAATTGTTACAGTTGGAGAAAGTTGTTGAAACAAAGGGGATATTTCCCAATTTTCGTTAGCTTTTAATCGGTTTAGCTTAAGCTTAAATATGTCTTCAATTATCTAATCTTAGTACGAATTCTCTTAAAGGTAGAATAACAAGCTTGAGAGGCACGCAATTAGAGAATAGTGTTGAAGAGATACAAAAGTACGTAATGCTAGCCCTTCCTTCAAAGGCATGATTCTTATATAAATTGTAACTTCTTTTCGGTATTTCACATGACCTTCTTACAGTCCAAAAGACGAAAGATAAAGAGTATCGAAAGTCTACTACGAGGTGGAGATGACATATGTTCCCTGATTGATATGATGCTATTATGATGTTAATGATCTTTACATGATTCCTTGATGCTATTCATTGTTGATAACCTCACCTTATAGTTCTAGTTCCTTCAAGGTGAGACATGATAATCACGATGTTCCATAATGTAATCGGAGGTTACCGACTTTACGTCACTCCAATAGAGTTACAGTATTTACTTGATCTCTCATGGATGCTTCATGATAAGTATATATGTATGATGACGCCGTGCCTAGATGATCGGGCATGACACCGCTAAGGCAGGATGCTTATGCTCACACCGTGGCTAGATGGCTGGGCATGCCTCTGCTAAGACGGGCGACTTATGATAACACCATGCCAATTTTGCCGGACATGACACCACTAGTGGGCAGCGTAACATGATTACCCCAGACGCGAGAGGCTCGGACGTGGGCTAATGATGCTATTGATTCGGACAACTTATGTATGAGTGTGTGATATACTATAAAGGCAAAAAGTAAGCATGCATGATTCCGCCTCAAGAGGCAGGCAATTACAGTTATCTTTTCTTCTCATGCATTCTATATTTCCTTATTGTGTTACCATGTATGCCTTACATACTTAGTACATTGTTCATACTGACGTCCTTTTCTTTTTGGACTCTGTGTTCATGCCCACCGGTGGACAGGGGGATGGTCCAGATCCATAGGAGCTAGATCACCGTGCATAGGAGCACTTCCCTACTCCGGAGGTGCAGTTTTTGATATATTCTTTTGTGTATATATTCGGGCATGACGGAGTCTTGTCCCGTCCTTATGTTTAGTACTCCAGTTAGAGGCTCGTAGTTACATATGTGTGGGTAGTAGATGACTTATGATCACCCCAGTGTATATTGTTGTATATCCTTTTACAGCCGTGAGGGCTTATGTATACATATATGTATTGTTTGGGTGATTACGTATGTACAGATTGGGTATGATAGTTAGTATGCTGAGTGTTGCTCGGTAGTACGCTCCTGGTGCCCGTTGTGGCCCACTGGCTGGGTCGTGACAAAAGTGGTATCAGAGCAGTTCTGTCCTAGGGTATGTCTACGAGCCGTGTCCAGTAGAGTCTCGTTTACGGGTGTGATGCGCGCCATACTTATAAACGAAGGGCTGCGGGGCATTTAGGAATATTGACCATATTTCTTCTCCAAAGATCGTGCGATAGAGCTATGTTATAAGATTTTCCTTTTCCTAATTATGCGTTATGATTTCAGCGATGTCAGTAAAGAAAAAAGCAACAGCCACCCAGAAGGGCAAGATTGTGGCTGGAAGGCGGGTTGAGTAAGAGCTGCTAGTATAGGTAGAGGAGGGTGAGTCCCATAATGAGGCTCCATCTCACACCTCTCACACTCCACGCATTTCGGAGGAACACGAAGGGTCTCCAGCTCCAGCTCCAGTGCCTCCAGCACCGGGTGCTTCGGGTAATCAGATGACCGAGGCTATTAATTTATTGACACAGTTAGTCGCCGCTCAGGCTCAGCGGCAGGGAGAAGGTCTGGGTGACGGAGCTACTAGTGCCAGAGCCCGTGATTTTATGAGCTTGAACCCGCCAAAAGTTTTTGGGTCAAAGACGGATGAAGACCCACAAGGTTTAATAGACGAGATGTTGAGGACGCTGCGGATTATACATGCTTCCGATACTGATTCAGTGGAGTTAGCATCTTATAGATTACGGGATGTTGTTGTTCTATGGTATAATAATTGGATAGCTTCGAGGAAGGAAAATGCACCTCCCCCGGTTTGGCAGGAATTTGTGGATGCCTTTCTTCATCATATTTGCCACCCGAGGTGCGAAGGGCTTGAGCTGACAGGAAGTATTTCTGTCCAGGAGTATAGTCTCCATTTTAACTCATTGGCCCGATATGCTTCAACCATGTTGCCCGATATGGGAGACAGAGTGCATAGATTTGTGAGTGGCTTAGGGCCATATTTGTTCAAAGATTGCTTGACAGCTTCACTCCAAGAGGGGATGGAGGTCTCCCGTATTCAGGCCAACGCTCAAAATCTAGAAGAACAGCAACAAGTGCAGAGGGGTGAGCGCGATGTTATTAGAGGGCAGAGTAAGAGAGCTCGCGGTCTGCCGGTGGTAGTAGCGAGTATAGAGGGGGTCATAGGCAGTCATATTCAGGATACTCTGTGACTAGTGCACCTCCTCGATTTGCGGGTAGGATATTTGACCGCCCCATTTATTCAGGTCAGGGACAGAGCTCGAGAGTTTCGGATTTCCAGTTTGGAAGTGATTATGGTCGGAGAAGGCCACCAGTCCCACGATGCAACCAGTGTAAGAAGTTATGTTCGGGTCCGTGTCGTCATGGCTCAGACGCTTGCTATGCCTATGGTCATGTTGGGCACATGATGCATGATTGGCCGTCAATGAACGATAGAGTGGAGGTTCAACCTATGGGATCAGTAGCAGGTTGTTTCTCGTCTGTACGCCCTATAGGGAAAACTCCTTAGATTTCAGCAGGTCTTAGTAGGGGCAGAGGAGTAGCATCTAGTTTAGGCGGCACCCAGCCCCGTATATATGCTCTAGCCGGACGCCAGGATCTTCAGTCCTCCCCAGATGTGGTTAAGGTATACTGTCCATATTCTTTCCCGATGTTTATGCATTGGTTGATCCGGGTTGTATGTTGTCCTAAATCATTCCTTATATTGTTGATCATATTGGGGTGAAACCCGAGCCAACAAAGCCTTTTGAGGTGTCTACTCCTGTTGGTGACCTGGTAATAGCTAGACAAGTGTATTAAAATTGTGTGATTGTGGTATGTGATCTTCAGAGTAGAGTTGATTTGGTTGAGCTAGAAATGTCAGATTTCGATGTTATTATGGGCATGGATTGGTTAGCCACTTTTATGCCAATGTGGATTGTAAAGTCAAAGTAGTTCGGTTCCAATTTCAGGGCGAACCAATGCTTGAATGGAAGGGTAATACAGCATCTCCAAGAGGTAGGTTTACTTCATATCTCAAAGTGAGGAAGATGATCGCCAAAGGCTGCATCTATCAGTCAGTCTGAGTGCATGACACCGAAACAAAGCCGCCGACTCTTTAGTCTGTCCAGTAGTAAATGAGTTTCTAGACATATTTCTAGATGAACTTCTAGGCCTTCCAATGGAATGAGAAATCGATTTTGCTATCGATGTGTTGCCGGATACCGAACTTATATCTATACCTCCTTACAGAATGGCTCCTGCAGAATTGAAAGAGCTGAAGGCCCAACTGAAAGATTTGCTTGAGAAGGAATTTATTACGCCTAGTTCATCGCCATGGGGAGCCCCTGTCTTATTCGTAAGGAAGAAAGATGGTTCTCTACGAATATGTATTGACTATAGGCAGTTGAACAAGGTGACAATCAAGAACAAATATCCAGTTTCGAGAATCGACGATTTGTTTGATCAATTACAAGGTGCCAAGGGGTTTTCAATGATTGATCTAAGATCGGGGTATCATCAAGTGAGAATTAGAGAAGAAGATATTCCGAAAACGGCTTTTAGAACTAGATATGGCCATTAAGAATTTCGGGTGATGTCGTTTGGATTAACTAATGCCCCAACGGTGTTCCTGAATTTGACGAATAATGTATTCAGGCCCTTTCTAGATATATTTGTGATCTGTTTATCGATGACATTTTGGTGTATTCTCGGTCAGAAAGGGAGCATGCAGACCACTTGTGTATTGTCCTTGGAATTCTGCGGGCTCGTAAATTGTATGCTAAGTTTTCAAAATGTGAATTTTGGCTAAATTCTGTGACTTTTCTGGGCCATATTATCTCAGCTGATGGTATTTGTGTAGATACTCAAAAGATTGAGGTTGTGAAGATTTGGCCGAGGACTACAACTTCGACAGAGGTTCGAAGCTTTCTAGGGTTGGCAGGTTACTATAGGAGATTTGTGGAAGGGTTTTCTTCTAATTCTGCACAATCGACGAAGCCACCTCAGAAATCAGAAAAATTTCAGTGGATCGATGCTTGCGAGCGCGGTTTCCAGGAATTGAAAGATAGGTTGACTTCGGCCCAGTCCTGACACTTCCAGAAGGGTCAGAAGGCTATGTTGTTTATTGTGATGCCTCCGGTGTTGGATTGGGTTGTGTATTGATGCAGCACGGTAAGGTCATCGCCTATGGTTCCAGGCAGTTGAGGAAACATGAGAAGAACTGCCCGACTCATGATTTGGGGTTATTCATGCTTTGAAAATATGAAGACATTATTCGTATGGCGTTCACGTTGATATTTATACATATCATAAGAGCCTCTAGTACATTTTCAAGAAGAAGGAGTTGAATTTACGGCAGAGGCGGTGGTTAGAGCTATTGAAGGACTATGATGTGAGTATACTATATCATCCGATTAAAGCAAATGTAGTGGCCGATGCTCTTAGCCACAAATCCATGGGCTGTTTATGTGACATTCAACCGGAGAAGAAAGCATTAGTTCATGAGCCCCACCAACTAGCTAGCCTCGGAGTTCGTTTAATTGATTCAGGCAATGCAGGAGTTGTAGCTCATACCCCATCCGTTTAATTCCTGAATATGGAAGTGAAAACGCGCCAATATGAAGATCCCCAGTTGAGTCGTTATAGAGATACATTTCCTGAGAAAAGAAAAGTCTTCATTTGAAGTTTCTGCGGATGGAGTCCTCAGGTACCGAGGCAGGTTATGTGTTCCAAATGTTGCAGGACTAGGTCGTCAGATTCTAGAAGAAGCTCATTACTCTCGGTATTCCATCCACCCGGGAGCGACAAAGATGTGCCATGATCTTAAGTCAATTTATTGGTGGGATGGAATGAAAAAGGACATAGCGGAATTTGTAGCCCGGTGTTTAAATTGCCAACAAGTGAAAATTGAGCATCAAAAGCTAGGAGGACTGTTACAAGCCATGGAAATTCCAACCTGGAAATGGGAAGTGATCACTATGGATTTTATTGTGGGGTTACCTCGTTCTCGGCGAAGCATGATTCCATATGGGTAATCGTGGACAGACTTACAAAATCGGCCCATTTTCTTCCGGTCAAAGCTACATATTCAGCAGAAGATTATGCACTGTTGTATCTTAAGGAGATAGTGCGACTTTATGGTATCCCTGTATCTATTATCACGGACAGAGGAGCACAATTTACTGGTAAATTCTGAAAGTCCTTTCAAGAAGGATTGGGAACTCAACTGAGGCTCAGCACATCATTCCATCCACAGACTGACGTACAAGCTGAGTGCACTATTCAGACCTTGGAAGATATGTTTTGGGCATGTGTATTGGATTTCGGAAATAATCGGGAGGATCATTTTCCCTTTATTGAATTTGCCTATAACAACAGTTATCATTTCAGCATCCAGATGGCTTTATATGAAGCTCTGTAAGGAAGGAAGTGTAGATCGCCAATTGGGTGGTTTGAAGTAGGATAGGTACAACTAATAGGTCCGAAGTTTGATCCAACAAGCGGTGGAAAAGATCAAGGTTATTCGAGAACGATTGTTGACAGTCAAAAGTTGCCAGAAATCTTATGCGGACAACCGTCAGCGAGACTTAGAATTCCAAGTTGATGATTGGGTATTCATGATGGTATCACCGATGAAAGGCGTGATGAGATTTTGCAAGAAGGGAGAATTGAGTCCTCGATATGTCGGACCTTATAAGATTATTCGCAAGGTGGGCCATATGGCTTATGAACTAGATTTACCTCCAGAGCTTGAATCTGTCCATCCAGTTTTTCATCTGTCAATGCTCAGCAAATGTGTTGGAGATCCAACTAGAATCGTGCCAATGAATAAGTTATAGAGAAGTTGTCTTATGAAGAGGTGCCTACAGCCATATTAGATAGGCAAGTACGGAAGCTTAGAAATAAAGAGGTAGCCTCGATTAAGGTTTTGTGGAGAAACAATAACCGAGAGGAACTGACTTGGGAAGTAGAAGAAGATATGAAGTCCAAATATCCACCTTTATTTCCTCCCCCAGAAGAGGTTCAAGATGAGACGCCATTGCATAAAGTATGAAATGCTTTCTTTTGATGCTTTTGGTCGTGTGTAGCCATATTTTCTTGCTATTGTGTTGTAGCCCTACGAGGCAATGTTATTACGGA